>NC_137884.1:3119883-3194017 GCF_963924005.1 Protomyctophum bolini | reverse complement strand
GCTCCTAACACAACTTCAAGTTCTAAATACACCATGCCGGTCCTTCAGGTGTCGGCAAACCCCAAACCAAATTACGGAGAAACTAATACATTTAGGCTTCAGACTGATGCTGTTATCCGGGTTAATAATAATGAAGGCGAGGGTTAGAATGAGCTTAAACTCCACTGTTGTGCTGACGCTAAGTGGCTTTGAATAAGAGCATCAGCTGAATGAAATGTAGCCTACAACGTTAAATGCAAATGCGGTACATCATTATAGTAATTAGCGCCTGCGCTTTGGCTAAAGCATCTTTGGTTAATGCTCCCTGATTTGATTTGGGAATTCCCAGCCAGGGCTAGAATAATCTCTTGACTATATGGCTTTCTTCTAAGGCTTATTATTGTTACCATTATGCTGTCTATATGCTCATGCTTTTAGCGCGAGGCAAAAAGGCCTTTCATCATTTTCACCTTGTTTGTTCAGATATACAGTTTTTCCACACCCTCCCAGATAGGTGACAATGTGGTTGACAGTGGCTTAGCATGTCGGCCCTGGTATAGCTTTAAATTACTTTGGCCCACAGCCACTTGCTGCGTAACCCGCAGCACAGTTCCCATGTATGTATGGGAGTGTGCTGTGGAGTAGAACTATATACTGTTGTTCATTTTTCAGAATGGAAAGTTATTGAAAGTTCTATATCGCTACCTTGGCTCCACACTGCCCATCACTGGGCTGGCCCACAGCAACAAGAAATACTGTGGAAACAATTTGCCTTTTCGACACCATCCATGCACGAAAGCGTGCGTGCGTGCGTGTGTGTTCTTTGAAGCTGTTTTGCATGATGCAGGACAAACTCAGAGGCCGATAGGAGCTGCTCAGGAAAGATCCCCGACTATATATATTATCACATGTTCGACTGTCAGGATAGAGATGGTTCTTTACACTGTAAAGTTTACAGTACTTGAAGTAATCTAGTTGGTAGACTGACTTTACTATTGGTAGACCTGCCTATAAAAGGATAGAAATGCTTTTTCGTTGCGTCCATGCACACACACGCACACACAGACACACGCATGCACACACGCACGCACACGCACAGACACACACACACACACACCATCTGCTCTCCCATCATACTCAGCAGTCTAAAGCCGATATACTGTATACACAAACATAATACTGTACTCATGAACATAATACTGTAGTAGTAATAATAATAATAATAATAATAATAATAATGAGAAATGACACTGCTCTTGTCTCCCTGTAGGTTGGTACCGAGGATTCATTCTCAAAAACCCAAATACCAAGGTGAGTGAAGCGTGACTGTGTGTGTGACTGTGTGTGTGTGTGTGTGTGTGTGTGTGTGTGTGTGTGTGTGTGTGTGTGTGTGTGAGACTGTGTGTGACATTGGAAAGACCTGGTGTTAATGGTGGTGCAGAGTGATTCCGAGAGAGAGAGAGAGAGGGCCGTCCGTTCATTCGCTATAACCTCGTTATGTTCCTGATTGGCTGCAGGGCATCTTCCCGTGCAGTTACATCCACCTGAAGAGCGCCCAAGTGAAGAACAAAGGGTGAGTCATGGACCCCGTGCATGTTGTTGTCGCTGTGAAATCACCATCATTTAACCCCGACAGGGTACAGATCGGCGCCATCTAGTGACGAGAGTGACGACACTATAGCGTCGACTACCCGCATTGTATAACAATAGGATGCGGAAGTGCTCGTTCTATCTCAATGGGATATAGTTCCAAATGTTTGGAACTGTAGCCCATTATAGCAAACCCGCTTTATGGCGAGATCAAAGCGTGTCGCGGCTCTCTTTCTTCTACGGCTCTGGTACGGATGTATAGCCAAAATGGCCCCTATGCGGGTGCATTTTGACCCATTCTGACCTGAGATCAGATTCATACGAGGTTTCCACTAGGACACACACTGGTCTGATGAACCCATTCTGACCTGAGATCAGATTCTAAAAATGTCAGTCGCTCTTCGATTTTTCAAAAAATAGCAGACCTACAAGCTCGTAGCGCGCCACTCGGTGGCGCGCTATGAGCTTGTAGATCTGCTATTTTTCAATAGCTAAAGCATAACATGATGCTGAACACCAAAATGGGTTCCCGGTCAGAATGAGTTAAGAGCCATTCACACCAAGCATTATATAGCGGTAACTAACTAACTACAACTATTGCCGTTCACAATGTTCTTTGTGAACGATCTCATTGCCCCAGGTCTGGGCCCTCTCAATTGTGGGGGAGGACTTCACGGCCCGAAATGGTGACGAGCCAACCACATTTGTCTGGAACCAGGCTATAACCAACCAGGGCCCAGGATGCAAATAATATGGGGCGGGACATTGCAGGGGAAAAACATCTAACACTGAGAGGGACGAGACTAATATCCACGCAGTGACATTAGTAGTATCGCTATACGTGAGGCTATAGTGAACACTGCCACAGTGCCATCCATTTGAGTTACAACGGACGGTATTGCTTTGAACAGCCTTTAACACCTACATTTATATACTCTGAGAGATACATATGAATATATTACTGTTTGTGTGCATATAGCTACAACGCATGTGGGTGCATGCAAGCATGCACTGTCTGCATACTGTACCCATGCAAAGTACACACGCAATACTCACACAGTCCTGTATATACTGTACATGATGCACACAGTGATGTCACACACACAATAAAGCATGCACGCAAGCGCACAAAAGCACTGACCACACACACACACACACACACACACACACTCTCTCTGTCGCTCTCTCACACACGTATGCGCGGACACACCCTCCCACCACATCCTCGCCGCCTGCCATTTCTCATGCAAAGTGCCTCGTGTTTGTCCTGTGCAGGTAGTTTTCATTTAGTTTTAGTCATAGTCTCGTGAATAGTTTTCATCTAGCTTTAGTCACAGTCTCGTGAATAGTTTTCATTTAGTTTTAGTCATAGTCTCGTGAATAGTTTTCATTTAGTTTTAGTCACAGTCTCGTGAATAGTTTTCATTTAGCTTTAGTCACAGTCTCGTGAATAGTTTTCATCTAGCTTTAGTCACAGTCTCGTGAATAGTTTTCATTTAGCTTTAGTCACAGTCTCGTGAATAGTTTTCATTTAGCTTTAGTCACAGTCTCGTGAATAGTTTTCATTTAGTTTTAGTCATAGTCTCGTGAATAGTTTTCATTTAGTTTTAGTCATAGTCTCGTGAATAGTTTTCATTTAGTTTTAGTCACAGTCTTGTGAATAGTTTTCATTTAGCTTTAGTCATAGTCTCGTGATGGCTGATTTTACACTCCCTTTTATAGTCTAGTTTGTATTTGTTGACGAAATTGTCAATGTATTTAGTCTTGGTTTTTATAGCCATCATAGCATAGTTTTCATTTAGTTTCCATTTAGTTTTCGTCAGTGAAAATATGGCAGTCGACGGAATAGGAATTCATTCGGCATGCCACTTGTGCCCTTTGTCTGCACGTGAATCGATGCTCTGTGTAGCACTATTTGCAGTGGTGTCTGCCGCACAGAGGCAACTGTTTGAATTGTGAGGCGGACGGAGGGCAGACGCAGCATGCGGCCCACCACCGGCTATGTTTCTACTCGACATAAATGAAACATGAACTGATGAATGAAAGATGAAAGGGGCCTGGTGGCAAAACGGAGACAGAGGGAGGAAGCTTCGTATAACTCGGAAATTATTCAGTACAGTCGGGGAGGAACAGACTTCTTGTGTGCGCACGCGGACACAGGTTTGTGCGTGTGCGGCGTGTGTGCGTGCCGTGCGTCCGTCTGTGCGTGCGTGCATGCCTGCCTGCCCGTGCACAACTGAGAGCAGTAGAAACATGGCCAGTGGCGAGCGCTTTAATTAAATTCTACACATTGTCACAGCCTGGCCTGGAGAGCCAACAACAACAACAACAACTGTCTGTCCAATTCAATTCACGCCACACACGTGCATTTTCTATTCACGTGTGCTCGTGTGTATGATGAGAGCCTAATGTCTAATGCTATTCCACAGCCCGGGGACCAGGGTACGTGCAGGAAGTGGTTTGGATCGTTGGTGGTATAGAAGGGTTCTCAAAGTGGGGCCCGTGGAACCCCAGTGGTCCCCAGCAACATGAGGAACAGCTTACACACTCACCTGAGGCTGATTCAAAAGAACATTTTTTCTGAAAATCCTATATTTCTATATCAGCGGTGCTCAACCTTTTTCACGTCAAGTACCCCCAGAATTATCTGTATTTTCCTGCGGAACCCCATCTGAAAATATGTCGTTCCAGGGACCCCCCCCCCCCCCCCCCCGCCCCCAGAAGCAAAGATTTGAGTTAAAAACGTTTTCACGATTTTTCAATAGCTAAAGTATAACATAATGCGTAAAACATCAAAAGGGGTTCCCATCCTGAAACGGTTAAATAAACCCCTCACCCCCCATCTTCAAGCTCACAACACGTCAGGGCCACACATGGATGCTCACCCTATAACCAACTGAACCCCTTGCTTGTAATAATGTAGCTCTGTGGATTAAAGCACTGGCGATCACCTGGTAAGACATGGAAATGGAAAACAATGAATACACAGCATACAGTAGCAACCATAGCAGCATTTCATGAACCCCCTATTACATACATATGACTGACACATGAGGCAAGGACTCACCAGACACGGCACTAATAGTAAGCCCCATAGACTTGGCTCTGCGAACTACATACAAAACATCCTTACACAGAATGCTGCTCACTAAGGAGAACCACATTTTGTATTCACCTTTTAGTTACACTCAGATTAACAATACACAAATAAACTCAATCAATAATAAGAGAAGAGAGAGAGAGAAAATAGCAGATCTACAAGCTCGCGACATGTTGAGAGCCTTTTAGATCAGCTATTTCCCGGGCGCAAACCCAGCACTCTTTAGCTAGTGGGGATGCGGTGTAACAACATGGCTTTCTAAACAAATTAGTTCAACGCAAAGCATTTACTACGGTGAAAGAAATGCAAATACCACTCGTTTCCTCCATGCCATGCCGGAAGGCAGCGTTCAGGAGACTTCGGGTGAAAAAAGCAATTCTCCTGAACGCTGCCTTCCGGCATTTACGAGTGGCATTTACATTTCTTTCACCGTAGTAAATGCTGCCTTTCGTGGTCTGGAAAGGGCAGTCGTTTTACAGACGGGTGATAGGGCAGGGGCTGAAGCCCCCTTTGATGTCTATGTGTGCACGACGTCCCTGCCACCCGGCCACATAGAGAAGGGAGGTGACAGACGTGTGTTTGATGAGCTGTGGGATTCCATCATACATCTGGTAAGCGTCACACGGGGGTGACATGACTTTGACTGCCTTTGCAGGATATCGCCAGTGAATTGAATTGAATTGAATGCGAGTGGCCAACCAGGGATTAGAGCAGTGGTTAAACATTGTCATGTCAAGGAGTCCCAAATTGATAGGTATTTTGTCTGTGGACCCCCACTAAAATTAAATTGGGCTTAAGTGTTTTCATTTAAGCTGTTCCTCACTTTTCTGGGGACGCCCTTAACCCCCTCAAGGACCCATGATCAGTTGCAGAGGTCAATTCTAATACGTGTGTGTGTGTGTGTGTGTGTGTGTGTGTGTGTGTGCGTGTGCGTGCGCGCGCTTCCAACCCACAGGCAGTTTGAGACGGTCATTCCGACTGAAGACTCTGTCATCACAGAGATGACCTCCACTCTGAGAGACTGGGGAGTCATGTGGAAACAACTCTATGTGGTAAACAACACAGTTAACACACACGCGCACGGGCACACTCAAACATGCAAAAGCACAGTGCGTTAATTCACAATGCATCAGTGTATCGGCTATCATTCTACACGGGGGCACACAGGCACATATTATCAGACCTCGCTTGAATATTAACTATAAGTGACAGAGTTTGAGTTTGTGTGCTAAAGGGAATTAATTTGGCTCCCGGTGCAGCAAACAGCCCGAAAAGCCATTCCACACACACTCATTAGTCAAATTGATTGTGTTTGTGGCCTATTAGGCTATATTCTGTAGTGCAGATTAGATCGTATATACTGATGAACGCCCGCCGATCAGAGAGCATAAATAAATTGGCGAGGAGAGAAGCAGCGGGACAGCGAGGATCATTTGCAGCAAATCCATTTTGTGAAGAGTCTTTTCTTCACAGCAGTGTGAGCTGTGGAGATCAGTGAGGCTGCGGGGGGAAATATTCCACAAGATGACAGACAGACGGACATGAAACGAACGTGGCGCATTTGCAATTCCCCTCCTCGCGTTAACGTTTGCCGTGTCTCTCTCAAAGGGGGGGGGGGTTATTTGTCACTCACTCGTGCAGGTACAAGTAGCGAAAATCACCGCAGCGTTGTCATTATATGCATGAGAATGAGTGAAATGGAAATAAACCCTGATCCTGATCCTAATCCTCTCCTCTCCTCTCCATATACCAGAAGAACGAGGGTGACCTGTTCCACCGGCTGTGGCATGTCATGAACGAGATCTTGGACCTACGGAGGCAGGTGCTGGTCGGACACCTCACTCACGATCGCATGAGGGACGTCAAACAGCACATCACCGCGCGACTGGACTGGGGCAACGAGTGAGTGTGTGCGTGTGCGTGTGCGTGTGTGTGTGTGTGTGTGTGTGTGTGTGTGTGTGTGTGTGTGTGAATGGTAAATGGTGCATTTAAATATCGCCTTTATCCAAGGCGCTTTACAGAGATTGTGCATCACATTCACACACACACATTCACACACCGATGACAGAGGAAACGATGCAGGGCACCAACCAGCACATCAAGAGCAATTTGGTTGTTCAGTGTCTTGCAATCTCAACACAAAGAGATTTTCCTTTTCCTATAGAGCCAAAAATACTGTTAAATTCAAGTCCTCGTCGAATGTGTTTTGTGTGCGCGCGACGAGCACGACTGCAGCAGTTTAACAGGAACTGCTTCCACTTGTCGCCTGGCTGTCAGACGGCCCACGCGTCCCTGCAGTACCTGCACCGGCTCGCCTTCTCTGACATCAAATTAATTACTAGGCATTTCAATGGTTCCCCCGTTTCTGAAAACGCCTCCGCAGGCAGCTTGCCAAAGCCTTCTGTATAAAACTCTGTGTCGTTTATGCCGGTTCATTATGTTGGATGTCAAAACAGTACTGACATTCGTTTGACATTACATAATCGGTTTATTTTTTTTTCTCTTCTCAGAATTGCAAAGCTTAGTGGCAGACTAAGAGGAGTAGCGTTGATGTGTTTTGATGAATATCAAATGTTAAAGGTTTCGTGACATTAATTTTCCATTTATTTATTTAATTCATTTTTTTATTTTAGGTTTTATGACCTCAATTTACACCCACACAACCCGAACGTTGAACATTCAGTGGATTTCCTTTGGCCTGGGGTTTTCTCTGTGTGTTCTGGATCCTTTTGAGCTGCAATGATAACAGGCAAAATCCCTCAACAGTGACATCTGCTGGCAAATCCTTAGGTCATATATGGGATTTGTGGACTCTTTCCTCACAGTCCACAGGCAAATCAGAGAAGGGGTTCTCGACGTTTTTGGCTGGGGACCCCCGGACATGCTTTGGCCATGTCTCCGCCTCTCTCTGCCTGCTTGTCTCTCTCTCTCTGCTTGATAGCTGATCATAGGAGGGACTAGCAGCCCCTCGAAAATAAAAGAAGGTACAATAGCTGATGTAGCTCGCAATGCGTTGCATCACATTGTCGGATGAAGAATACAGGGCTTAAGTGCTTAGTATACACAATGAGAAACTATGGTGGATTTCCAAGCTTCCAGTTTTTGGGCCGATCATATTACTGTTAGTCCCGTTTTCCAGTATTCTGTAACACGATGTGAATCTGTTCCATTTGAAAACCCTGCTTGACTCCTCTGCCGTATTCCTACATGTGCAAGGCCACATCACAGTAAACTGCAGTTGAGATACTGTAGCACTTGGTGGACAAAGGTCAGCAAAAACAGTAAATGATCGGATATTTATTTTGGTTTATCAAATCATCACACGCACGAACACACTCTACTATCTCTTCCCGCTTGCAGTGCGTTTTAGTGTCGGGCGTTCTCCCCCCTGCAGGCTCAGCTCAGCTCTCAAGCACATCTCCTTTGCTTCGAACAGACAATGGTCTCTGGACCGCCAGGGACGGACTTCATTCACACTTCATTCTGCGCCCCCTTAGCTCTCTCTCCGTCTCTCTCCATCTCCCTCTGATCCTCTGGATTTTTTCCCCCACTCACTTTTTTTTCTTGTGCGCTGCTGCTACTGACTTTCTCCTGGTGCCTCTCCACACACACAAGCAATAGCAATGAACACACGCTTCTGGCCATGGGACGCTTGACTGCCTCTGTCTGTCTCCGTTGATGCTGTGGAGACCACTGCAGTGTCGGCCCACTGACACCGCCCGTCCTTGGGTGTAGGAGAGGGAGAGAAGGACTAATGGGGAGGAGGAGGAGGAGGAGGAGGAGGAGGGAGGGAAGAGGTTGGCTGGATGACTGACATTGATTTTCTCACATACATCTTTTGTCTGTCTGTGTGTGTGTGTGTGTGTGTGTGTGTGTGTGCGTGTGTGCATGTGTGCTTGCGTGCGTGTTTGTGTTACAGGCACCTGTGTCTGGACCTTGTTCCGAGGAGAGAGTTCAGCATGGTGGACCCAGACGAGATCAGTGTCACTGAACTCTACAGACTGGTACGTCATTTTGTCTTAACGGCCCCGATAACTTTGGCTTAACGGTTCCCTTTTAAACGATTTTAAAATATCCATATACTTGGCAATGTTGTGCAGTGAAGTAAATCATTAATTTATATATGGGGAGAAAAAATAAACATTAAGTTGAAGTATATAAGAGATACAAGGTTTCTTTCCGACAGCCCGATAAAGGGCACTATAAGCCATTCATTCGGACTATTGCAAACTATTGATGGATCACTCTGCACTCGACTCACTTCAAGGGAAAAGGCTCTCAAGGACTCAAGGACAGCCTTGTATAAGAGTTCAGGAGTATCCTGCTGGGTGCAGATTCTGAAAATAAATAATCTGCACTCTCGGTAGTAGTCTTTTCCGAGTCTCGTTTAATCACTCTGCACTCAGCATTTGAGAGAACAGACGTGCTAGAAAGTGGGGGAACCCAACGGCCCCGAATGGAGACGACGCTATAGCCAAAAGTGTGTCAGCTTAGTGTGGAACTAGACCAGAGCAGTCCAAGAGACAGGCTGAATGAACTGAACAAACACATTGTACCTGCCGTGATAGTAGTGTTTTAAACTAATTCATACGTTTTATATAACCCACATGCATTATGTTATGAGACTTCAACTTTCAATGTCCGGGTATGTAATTTGTCCAGACTGATCTGTCTGGTGTCGGTATACAGTACAGTTTGTATTACAGAATGGCTGTTGGACCTTTTTATGATTTCATTCCTGTGAATTAATGCCCTATTTTGTTGTACAACGGTGTTGCACAAATGTAGCGATCTACCAGATCACAACGTGAGCTTGAGCTTGTTTGTGTGTGTGTGACCAGATTTGACCGAGAGCCTGCCATTGCGCAAATTCCAGCTTTTCACCAGAGGAGAAAAACATTTTTTTTCTTCCCAAAATTAGTTAATAGCACAGGCAGACTCTTCACATACTAGAGAATGTCTGAAATAAGTATCGGAGCTGAAATCGACATGTAAATACAATATATGTATTGTGTATGTTATACTGCAGCTATCGAAAAATTGCAGATCTACAAGCTCATAGCGTGGCACTGAGTGCCGCGCTATACGAGCTTGTATTCTTTCAGAGCGAACGTTTTTAACTCAAATCTTTGCTGATGAACAACATATTTTCAGATGTGGGTCGGCGGCCAATTACATATAATTCTGGGGGTCCTTGACATGAAATAGTTTTGAGAACCACTGAATAGAAACATATGTTTTTTTTTCAGAAAACTGTCATGATTTAGAAGGCATTTGTAGAATCTGGTGCGAGTCCTAAATGGGTTAATAATATGTGGTCAGATGGGTGGGCTGCGAACGCTTTCCAGGTTGAGAACCACTGAAACACACACACACACACACACACACACACACACACACACACACACACACACACCCCCGGTCATACAGGCCTATGTTCTTTCTCTCCCTCTTCATGATCCTTGTGGGTTGTTCGCCGAGCCTGTCGTCCCGCCCCCCTCCTCCCCCCATGCCCCTTCTGCTGTTACCATGACAACCAGATCTCTGGCCTGATACAGCAAGGAGGCGATCGTATTAGACGCTTGTGCGTGCACACACACACACACACACACACACACACCATGGCCTTAGGAGAAGAAAGGTATGAACATGCCATGATAACAATGTCGACAATAACACATAATTATGACAGTATATATATAGCATAGTGAGACAGGAAACACGCGCACAGTCGCACACACACACACACACACACACACACACACGCACACACACACACGTACACAGCTTCCAGCTGGAAATAGATTGCTAATTCTCCTCTGTGGTATGTTTGTTTGTGGAAACGACCTCTTTGTTTTCCACTCGTCGTGCGGCTTAATTGAAATTAGATGGAGCTTATCCATGTGTGTACGTTTTGTTGTAAGCTGTGTGTGTGCGTGTGTGTGTGTGTCCTTAGGAGAAGAAAGGTATGAACCAGCAGTGGGGATTCTGCCAACCCCCACTGCTGGCCTGCGGGCAGGTGTACATTACCAATGGCCTCCTCGCCTTCTTTTGTCTAACGCGATGTGACGTGTTGTGAACTTTGTTATTACCCTACTGTTTACCCATTTAAGACCTGAGGACGATTCTACAAATGCCTTCTAAATCGTTGTTTCTATAATAGTCAGTCCCTCAAAGATATATGTAATTGGCTGCCGACCCCATCTGACCCCCCCCCAGAAGCAAAGATTTGGGTTATAAAAACGTTTGCTGTGAAGAATATATATTCAAAGATTTGCGCCACATTTTACAGAAGCTTGTAGATCCTTTATACCTGCATGCCTGGTTCAAATACTATGAGTGCGCAGTGTGCACATCCAGACCCGAGACTCGCTCTCTTTTTTTGTCCTACGAGAAATACATACAGTATAGAGCAGAGCGTAAGGTCCCAACTTCTTTTAACTCTCTCTTCTTCCACTCTCCTTGGCTTACTTACGTACACCATGCCAGTCTCTTTGAAGTGGGCTTTTGGCCCCCCCCAAAAAAAAAGTCTTAAATTAGCTCTCCGGTTTATAGTCTCTTAGGCGCAAGCCCGGTCTTCGGTGCAGCAGAGGCGAGCCAGCTTTTTAAACCCCATTCAGGACGGGAGTGTTTTCAAGCATTGTTACACTTTAGCTATAGTGAAAAATGGAGTGGAGCGAGTGCGAGGCGGGGAGGGAAGGGAGAATGTGAGAGCGGGCCGGGTGTGTAGATACCGGAGCCCAGTGTTCATTGACACGCGGGCGGATCAGACGGATCGGACTGCTCGGGTCTGGCAGGGTCAAGATCAAAGAGACTCCTCAGCCGTTATCAATACAGAGGAACTTGCACGTGCGCTTCCGCGCGCACACACACACACACACACACACACACACACACACACACACACACACACACACACACACACATTTTATGACTATAGTTGTGAGGACATGAACATTTTAGGATGGCGATGTTGGACTGTAAATGCCATTTTTACCATTTCCTTTGCCAATATTATAAGTAACCCAACTCCTGCAGCCATTATAGCCGTAAAATAGACGGATCTGCAGGATCTGCCATACTGTTGACACCAGCATGTAACAAAGACAGGATCACCCTACTATAAACGTGTGTGTGTACGTGTGTGTACGGTTGTAATGCACGTAACTCGAGAACCGTTTGCCCGCATGACTTCAAATTCGACTCACACGTTCCATACCCGTTATCGAGTCCGGCATTAGCTAAAACGGGTGCTATGACAAGTTGACAACGGGTATTATTAGGTTCCCAAGTTGCATCGTTCTCAACCTCAAGTAGGCCGGTGGCCGACGGGCATGTACAGGTCTAGTAAATTGTAATTATAACCTTTAACCAGACCTGCCTATATTGATTCATTTACTACTGTTTTTGAGCGTTTTTACTGACTATATAAACACACACACGTGTGCACAAGCGCACACAAGCATACTCAATCACGCACCTCACTTCTCATTTGTTTTTTTGTTTTTCACCAAATTTTTATTGAGAAGTAAAGAGTGAAAAAACATGGGGAGAAACAAAAAAAGGTACAAACCAAACACACAGTTCAGTTCAGAACAAGTATTTAGTCCATGAGCCAGACCTCCAAAATGGGAACGTAGGTAGGCACAGAGGATGAAGAGTAGCTATATATGGAGGCACAGAGGATGAAGAGGGGCTATATATGGAGGCACAGAGGATGAAGAGGGGCTATATAGGGAGACACAGAGGATGTTGTTTTTGTGACTGTTGGGATGCACCCCAGCAGGACTTCCGCTGCAGCCTCCATTTGATCCTCTCTCCTCTACTATACATAGATGGATATTTAGGCTGTCACTCCACCTGGCGCTGCAGCTTCATGCTGTTCTAGAATAACACGCTTGAAAACATTACTGGCTGAGCAATAATAACATGGTTTGCGCACGCACGCACGCACTGGCACGTACATGCATGCCCACAACGCAATTGGTACAATTACCAACTGTGTTTCTCTAACTCTCACCAACTTCTCTTCTCTTCTCTTCTCTTCTCTTCTCTTCTCTTCTCTTCTCTTCTCCGTACACCAAAGCTGTTTATTTCTTACTGACATTCCAGCACCCCCCCCCCCTTAAATTACAGTCCACCACCGAACCACTAATGAAATACTATGGCTTGTCATAGTGCCACATATGCTTGGTCATTGTGAGAGGAACCAGGAGCTGACCCCCTGTTACATAAGCCAGTTATATAAAAACAGATGACACAGTTGGTTGGCGCTTTGATGCCCTATTTTATGTTCCAGGTTCAAGTTTCAATTTCCCTTTCCTGTACTCTATTGTAAATAAAGACAGGTTTAAGTGCGCTCCTCTTAAACTGTTTTTATTTTATTTTTTTACGACAGACTTCCCACTAGAACACTGAACATCCTTTTTGTCACACCATCACTAGAATACAGCACTCTTCTTTAATATGTTTTAAATTATCATGGGGGGCTCTATCATAGGGGGGCAAAATTGGTGAAAAACGTTGGTATTATTTAAAAATATATTCCTAAAATATAAATAATGGAGCTGGGGACTTCTCATTGGGTCCACGCATTCCAGGGACAAGTGAGAATGGTCCAGTAAAACATAAAAAAAATATTATCTTATCGCTAAACACGGGTTTAGCAAAAACAGGGATGTGGGCAGGGAAACGAACATACCTTCTATGATGTCACTGAGCATCATGAAGGTACTGAAAGACCCACCCACCTCAGACCTCAGATCAGCAACATTATGATAATTACAAAAGAAAATTGTCTGGGTGAAAATCACCCGTGTTTAGTGTTCTAAGGTTAAAAACTGAAAACTCCCAGCATTTTCGTAAAATACACCAAAACCCTCTGATGTATTTGAAAGGCGCAGTTTGGTAGTGCATGTTGAGTATTTGATGAGCTACAGCGAGGTTCACCGCCCTGCACACATGCAGTGATTAGCAAGAGCAGTAGCAGTTTAAAATTGTAACTAAACAAATGCATGCGCAAAACTAGTAGCCACACAATCTCCACCAAATTTGACGAATTTGCCAAAACCTTTGGCACAATGCATTCGTTTTGGACTCATCTTTTTCCTATCCTCTCTTCCCTTTCCTAAGTCCTTGCTTGCCTCCTTCTCATTTATCTTTCCTTTCCTTCTACTTAAATGAATGCGGGGCAAGTTTTGGCATGGGCTGTGACCATCTGGCGTTTATTCCGTGGCCGTGCATGCGTGCGTGTGCATGTGCAGCGCCTGCTTGCTCAGTTCAGTCAGCGGTCTCCGTCTTTTTCGGTCCGACAACAGGATTAGTAAGAGTCTGTCTCTTTTAAAAACGTGCAGTCATCTGCATATAATTCCCTATCTTGCGTTAGGCTGTGTGTGTGTGTGTGTGAGTGAGAGAGAGTGTGTGTTTGTTTGTTTGTTTGATTGATTGAAGTATTAACAGTATGCAGAATAGCACAACTCAATACAAAAACTGTTGACTGTGGACAACACCATAAAGCATTAAACTTGTTTACAATAGGGTCCACCATTGTAAACAATGCACCATTGTAAACAAAGTGCACCTACGTCCGTAGGTGCACTTTTATTAGAGCAAAAAACATAACAGCTTACATGACGAGGCTACAGCAGGACAAAACAGGCAGGAACACAAAGTAACATCAACTTTGATCTGGCAGTGTGAGAGCAGAATGAGTCCAGTACTTATAGTCTACAGGCTGAGTGAAGCAAAACACAGGTGAGTGTAATCAGGCAACTGCAGGCTAACGACAGAAATGGAGACAGGTGTAACAGGGAAAGAGGCGAGACAAGACAGGCAACAACTAGGCAAAACCGGAAATACTAAGACACACTACAAAATAAGGGTAACTTACACAGTTCACAGTCAGATCATAACAGGTAGGGCGTTCTACCCATTGCAAGATGCTGTACTGTCGTCAACCCTAAGCCACTCCAGCCTGTCAAAATGGGCTCCATCACTTTCGAGATGGCGCTAAGAATAGAAATAGGACGGTAGTGCGTGCGTGCGTGCGTGCGTGCATTATGCAAATGAAGCGTTCCATTCGACAAATTAACGATGTGCTTTATATGTCCGTTCAGAAGGAAAACAAATTCAGGTGGGTCACCAGTTCCATCCAGTCAGGAGATGGAACCCATTTATAGGCTGCAATGTTTGTTCCAATTCAAGTTTTGTCTGGGGTTTTTTTCTTCTCCTTTTCTTTTCTTTTTGTTCATTACTTCCAATTTCACTTGTTTATCTTGAGTTCCCTCTCCTGATTGGATGAAATTGGTATCGCAAACCTGAAAATGTCCTTTCCATTTACTTAAAAGCTACAGAGACGGGCGGAGACTCCTGTCACTGCAGCAAAATGCTCTATATAGCAATGATATCTATCAGAATATAGACAGAGCTATTAACAGAGAAATGTCACTTTAAACACCACCTTTACCAAGTTGTATGCTCGGAATAATAAAATATAGACTCAAAACGTGCCATCCTCCTGACAGCAAATCCCGTCAAATTGGAGGTTTTATTACTGGCGTTTGGCAGGAGAAGTCCCAAGTTGACTGCTGTTTCCGCTGAGCTGAAGACACTATAAATTGCTCCCTTTTTCTTTCTGAGACCGTGTAATGGGACGTGAAGGCTCAAATTGCCCCGGGATTCAAGCAGCCAACCACCACCTGCTGAGGGTTCTCCCAGGCCTTTTAGAGGATTCGGTATTTAAGTGGATTTGATGTCGTATTTCATTGCCCCCCACAATCTCATTTGATTTCACTTCCACATGCACTTTGCCATTATATACCCGTGCGCTCCTGGCACAGAGTATAGCATTACCATTAAGCTCCATGTAGTATTTACGCTGCATCTACTGTAAATCCTTTACACTCTATTCAAATGGTTTCGGGGCTATGGGATATGAGTCGTATCAAATCGGTATCGGCAGACGCTCAAAATCGAATGATCGGAATCGGATCGGGAGAAAGAAACAACTAGATATGACATTTGTCGTATCGTGACAAGACAATACAATTGAAGCTGATACATTATCTTTATAAATGTCTCTTTTTTTAATGAATTATGGTTATACAGTACAATACACACAACTAGATAAAGTGCCCCTCGGGGCACAGGTCTCCACCAGGCCAGGCCAGGTCAGGTTGTGGCCTCCTGGTGGCGCTATAATAGGCCAATGTGAAAAGGGTGCCATTTCTTCTTACGCCTTGGATGGCAATTGGATGATTTCAGGCATTTGGTTCCAACAAATCCACCTGTTGGTGGCACTATGACAGGCCAATGTGAAAAGGGTGGGATATTTTCCTCAGCCGAGTAGGAAATTGTGTGAAAGATTTCACCTAAATTGCACGCTGCGTTCAGGATTTCTGGCTTTTTGTTCAAAACGGGGCCAATCCTGCAAACTTTGAAAGCCAATGTTATTAGGATGGAATATGAAATATCAGCCCTATATACATTTCATCCATTGGAAAATAGCCAATCTACAAGCTTGCATATCTACATTTTTCAATTTTGAAAACTTTAAACGGGTACAAATTTCTGCATAATGAGTACTTTCTACTTTTGGTACTTTTAAGCACATTTTCCTACAAATACTGTACTTTTACTCGAGTAAATGTTGAATTCTGGACTTTTACTTGTATTTCATACATTGCAGTATTTATACTTTTACTTAAAGGGACACTTCACCCTTTTTGCAAAAAAAATATATGTTAATGACGTTTAGAAGCTTTAGATCACTTTCCTATGTGTGCAATATGTGGTTTTAGATATTTTAGATTGTAGCAGTGAGCCTGTTGTCTCTGATGTCATGGACACTGGTCTCACTACCTTCCTGGACTACAATTCCCATAATTCTTTGGTGCACTGCTCCTCCTTGTGGATAGGGGGGAGAGCTGTCTTACTGAGACAACATGTAGTCCAGGAAGGAAGTGAGCCCTGCAGTGTCCATGACATCAGAGACACCAGGCTCACTGCTACAATCTAAAATATCTAAAAGCACATATTACACACATAAAGACCCCCAGGAAAGTGTTCTAAAGCTCCTAAACGTCATTAACATATATTTCTTTTGCAAAAAGGGTGAAGTGTCCCTTTAAGCAAAACAGTTGCATACATTTTCCCAACAACTGATGAAGTACACCCTATGGTCTCCTCTCCTGTCTCTCCCCCGCGTGGCGGCGCTACACAGATGGAACATCGGCATCGCAAGAAGGACACCCCGGCCCCGGCCAGCACCCACCACCTATTCGTCCACATGAAGAGTCTGATGAGTGCCAACCTGGGCGAGGAACTCGAGGTCTTCTTCCACATCTACGACGGCCGAGAGAACCGTCCGCTCAGGTGCCAAAAAAAAACAAGCTTCTTAATTTGCTTTAATAATCATTCTCGTGGCATTTTGCAGCATTTATGTGCCCGTGAAGTTGTTGTGATTAAATAGCCCTGCATGGTGATCAATAGCCACGCTTTTAATTGCTTTCATCTTTACTTGGATTCATGGGAGATATACCAGTCTCTGCACGACATCCAAGTCGCTGTTATAGAAGCCGAAGTGGTGTTCACGGTGATGTGTCAGCAGAGGGGAGGTTGTTACTGTGTTTTTCAGCTGTATCAAGTGGGCGAGGCCCTATACTGTTTTTCTCAAAGCCTGTGTCCTTGGGAGTCCGCTGTTCACACACCACAGTGCTCATTAGATACACGTCATGCTTTATGTGCACACACACACACACACACACACACACACACACACACACACCCAAACATGCACTCGTCCACGTTCTTGTGCAGACACTAATTCCACTTGCACACAGACAACGCACACATACCAAGCAAGGTGGCTCGTGAGGTAGACATTACATGCGCACACACGCCTGTGTGCGTGTGCATTACGCACGCATGCACGCACGCACGCACGCACGCAGCCGTGCACGCACGCACAGACTGTGCACGGCGCGCGTGCGTGACTGTGGTCCAGACGTCACGTGCACATGTGAATTCGCACGGACACGCTCACCCTTGATGCTTTCACAATTCAAAGGGCAGATATTCCATTTGATCTCTCGGACATACAAAAACTGTACACATATCGGTCTGCTATTTTTGAAAACATTAAAAAAATATTGAAAGTGAGAGTGGTTAATTGGTTGGTTTAACGGTGTACATATTTATCTAGTATTGACACAAGCTTGTGACTAAACAATGACTTTTATTTCCAGTTTCCACTTGACAATAACAATTATGTTCTCCGGGTGTCTGCTGCAAGACAGACCTCTGACTGTTACAGTAGCGTCCGAGTTGAGTACCTCAATGGTACTTGGCCTCCATGTTGTATCGCATTTTATGTCGTCCGGACGAGATATTATCTTGTCCGGACAAGATAATATCTCGAGATATTATCTTGTCCGGACAAGATAATATCTCGAGATATTATCTTGTCCGAACCAGATAATATCTTGTCCGGACGAGATAATTTATTTTTCTTACCATGGCCACTAATTCCACGTCGAGTGGAAACCTTGCATGTCCAAAACTGTTGCTGTTCAGACAATGGGAAAATGTACCTATGCGGTCATCCTGTCACCCAATGGGTCCAATGGAGTTATTATTTAGTCACAAGCTCTTGTCTTCATACGTTTCATTTGTTCAATATTTATAAAACCCATAGACTGACTTGACCACTTAAACTTAAACTACTTTTGCCGGGGAATTTTTCATAATAAAGGGGCTAGAGTACCACGCAGATGAGGCAGATTTCACTCTGAAAAGCCTTCCATTAACCCCCAAATCCGGGTGGTATAATTTGCCATTACTACGGTCGTGCTACCTCGTCTGCTCTCTCTTTTAGAAGCGTTAATATTCCAAACCCTATAAGCCCCGGGGCGTCTTGGGGCTATTCCTTTAGAGAATGTACAGTAGTACATCTCCGATGGAGAGGCGAGAATGTGGCTCTTAACCCATTCTGAACGGGAACCCATTTTGGTGTTGGCATCATGTTATGCTTTAGCTATTGAAAAATAGCAGATCTACAAGCTCATAGCGCGCCACCGAGTGGCGCGCTACGAGCTTGTAGGTCTGCTATTTTTGAAAAATCGAAGAACGACTGAGATTTTTAGAATCTGATCTCAGGTCAGAATGGGTTCATCAGACCAGTGTGTTGTCCAGTGGAAACCTCGTATGAATCTGATCTCAGGTCAGAATGGGTTAACCCCTCATACATACAGTAGGTGACTAAATAGCACATACTATGTGCATAATACTTATTTATACCTCACAAACCTGTCCGCCTGCTGTTCTGGTGAGCGTCATGTGGAGGAGGTGAGAAGGACGGAGCAGATGATGGAGAGGGAAAGAAGTAGAGCGAGAATGGAGTTCATGAACGGATAACGCGCACACCTCCCCTCACACACACACACACACACACACACACGCACACGCACACGCACACACACACACACACACACACAGTATACTGTATACGTAGGTGCGTCACTGGCGCCCACAATTAGAGAGGTTCTATTTGAGCCTCCTCTCTCGGCTCCTTTTAAGTCGGGTGATGATAATGAACGTCATTTACTGTGCCTTTTCCCAGCATGCATTTAGACCCTGAACGGAGGAGGTTGATTAGAAAGCAACAGTATCGTCTCCATTTCTACTCCACTCTGCTCTCTCTCCCTCCCTCTCTCCCTCCCTCCCTCCCTCACGGTTTGGATTTCTGTTTTTCCTCCACTCGCTCTCACTTTAAAGGTGTGCGAGTACCTTTATCATGGAATTGAAGCAAGGCCGAGTGTTGCCATCTGTTTGAAGTACATTTTCGAAACCTTTAATATCGGTATATATATGTTGACACATGGAGCCGTCACTGTTTAGTAACATTTAGTCAGTTTCTGTGTGTGTGTGTGCATTGCAAAACACACAAGTGTATGCTGTTATGAACCCGATCTCACCCAAACACAGTGAAATAACATGGATCGACGGATTTGTTGCAATGCTGAAATTGTAAATTATCGCAACCCGATCAAGTGACATTTTGTGCTCTGTTGCGGGAATCCTCGTGAATGTCGGTCCGCTCGTGCACGCTCCGCTCACGATGTGAGCGTAAACGCCGTTGTGAATGAGGTCCTAATATGGCACTAAAGCCAAGGGGAGATGGGTGTCGATCCGGGAACCTCCTGAGTCCCAAGCGAGGACGTGTGTGTAGCTCAATGTGTTATAAATATCCCCACACCACTGGGTTGGGTCCTGTTACAGGACTTTAACCCATTTTGGGGGCGGGAACCCCTTTTGGTTGTTTAAAGCATTATATGTCATGCTTTAGCTGTTGAAAAATAGCAGATCTATACAAAGCTCATATAGCGCGGCATGCAGGTCTGCTGTTTTTGAAAAATCGTGAAAATTATGGCGCAGATCTTTGAATATTATTCTTTCAGCGGACGTTTTTAACTCAAATATTTGCTTCTAAGGAAGTCCCATATTTTCAGATGGGTATCGGTGGCCAATTACATACATTTTTTTTTGGGGTCCTTGACATGAATTATTGAGCATCACTGATACAGAAACATGAGGTATTTCAGAAAACTGTCAGAATTTAGAAGACATTATTAAAATGTTGTCAGGCCTAAATGGCCTGACAACAATACCAAACGAATACCAAACGAATACCAAACGAATACAAAACGACAGTTTTACAGTGTATATTAGGGTCAAAATGGCGGCCCGAGGCCTAATTAAACAGGTTGAGAGTCACTGATCCGGCTATACATTCCATATAGAAAAGTCACTCAGAGAGTGATGATGACATACAGCAAGGCGCTAACGGCAGGTAACGGATAAGACTGATGGTAGTGGGAGAGGACTGGAAAAACGGACTGTAAAACACTCTCGTAAAGACCCCCAACAAATCAATAAACACTCATCGGCCGCAGAAGTGTGCGTACACACGCACACGCACGCGCACGTGCGCACACGCACACACAAACGGACATGTGCTAGCTCCTTGCCGCAGGTCACGTATACAAAGACGCGCGTTTTCTCCTCGCTGCTCATTTCGTTTCCAATCTCGGTTAATTACTTTTCTACCAGCTGTGAGGAGAAAGGCCGTCTTAATCCTCTGCCATTGTGTCTGCGCGTTTCGCTGTGTGTGTGTGTGCGTGTGTGTGTGTGTGTGTGTGTGCGTGTCCACATGGTGCTCTGATGGGACAGCTTGTCTCCTACAGTACAGCGATGCTCTCTTCAAGTTGAATCTACTACTGGCATGTGGCCAACGTCGCCTCATTGTCTGCACACACACACACACACACACACACACACACACACACACACCGGCTGTCTCTTCCATCCCTTGAAGTAATGGCTTCCCTCCACATTCTATTTGCCTCTAACAAGGCCGGCCATGGTTGAGTGGCGACGTGTGTGTATGCGCGGCTTGCGCGCCATTGCCGGCTGTGTGTAATGGTGAAAATACTGTGTGACCTGTCAGAGGTTATGGGTGCGTGTACAGTAGGTGTGTAATGATGAAAACCCAGAATGTCCGGTCAGAGGGGGTGTGTGTGTGTGTGTGTGTGTGTGTGTGTGTGTGTGTGCGGGTGCGTGCGTGTGTACGTGCACGCTGTACTTAGGCCTCCCTCGCTCGTCCCCGTGACAGTGAGGGAGCGGATGCCCGCGATACACCCTCTGTCCAACCCGGTGACTTCCTGCAGTCCATTAAGGAGCAATTTTCCTCCCATCATACTGTGTTCCCCTCCACGAGGAAGAGTGTGCGTGCGTGTGTGCGTGCGTGCGTGCGTGCGTGCGCTGGCAGTAGGAGGTACTTCCATTCTCTAGTCCTTCACACGCCGGTCACTTTTAGTCTAAACCCGCCCTCCTGTTGGCAGTGCTGCACCGGCTCCTAATGCAATTATCAATAATTGTAGGAGAGACTGCAATGGGGGTGGTGGGGGTCCAGCCATTCATGTTATGTTAATGCAGTGACAGAGAAAGATAGAGTCTCACCGGTCGGTGTGTGTGTGTGTGTGTGTGTGTGTGCGTGTGCGTGTGCCTGTGCGTGTGCGTGTGCGTGTGTGTGTGTGTGTGTGTGTGTGTGTGTGTGTGTGTGCGTGTGCGTGCGTGCGTACGAGTGTGCAAGCGAGAAGAAGGACATAATTGCAGGAGAGAGAAACGGAGAATGATGGGTAAACAGATTGAGAGAGAGAGAGAGAGAGACGGAGTCAGGTGGAAGATGGAAGGAGCACCAGATGCCCTTGTGTGTCAGTGTTTGCTGGATGGGGGTGAGGAGGGGTGGGGGGAGGGGGGGTCTTTTAATTGAGGTTTCAACAATGCCACATTAATTAGTAGTCGGGAATGAGCGTGCGAGCGCCACTCTCTCATGCTTAATGCACAGGAATCCATCTCCGGCGTAATGGCCATATGAACGTTCCGGAAGCATCCGGAGGCAAGTCTGTTTTCATTGTAGCTCAAAAGGCAACACACAGAGAAAACCCCCAGACCACAGAAAACCCATTGAATGTTCAAAGTTCAGGTTGTGTAAGCTGTAATTAAGGTCATAAAATAGAAAATAATTAAAAATAAATGAAAATTAAAGCCATGAAACCTTAAAGAAAGCGTATGCACCTGGAGGTACGTGACACCGCCGGCGAACATCCTTCACACTTTTTTTTGTTGTTATGACATCATTTTCATTGTGCGACACTTGAGAACCGCAGTGGTATAGAGTAGTCTGCAATACAATAATCTGTAACATATCCTAAACGTTAAATACAGTATACGTATATATAATTGTGAAGTGCACTCGGCTTCTAAATGCCCCATTTTCACAGCCAGGCGGAATTGTGCTCAAACCATGACAGGCTGGCCGTTTTTTTTTAAATTGCATCATGCTGAAACATACAGCATCTTTTAATAAGCCTTTAACAGGATTGTTTAATGACTCCCGGACGTTTATGAAAACCATAGAAATCCATTTTTAGCTGTATTAAATAAAAGTTCATCTTATTATTGGCGTCATTTAACATCTGCTAGGGCCATAACAAGGGCTTTCAATGACAAAATCGACCAGCAGCATTCAGTGTAATGTTGTGAATTTGTTGCCGTCTATCCAGCTTGTGCCCACAGGGTCCCGTCCCTTTTGTTTTGCTAGCATCCTTCCATGTCGTTTTAAAGCCTGTAAAAAGTGCACAGCCAAAAACGCTCAGTGTTAATTTTACTCAGAAAGCTTGCAAATGGAACCAAATGGACCCTTAACTTGTCTTGTAACACTTGAGAGTGTGCAAATGGAACCAAACAGACCCACAAGGGTCCGTTTTGTTTCCATTTGCACACCCTTTCAGAGTTAAATGAATCCTCACGTTTTCACGGTGTGTCTGTGAACTACTGGCTGCCATTGGCTCATTGGTGCGGGGCGGTGGTGCATTACGAGGCTTTCCCTCTGCTTATCACTGGACTGTGAAAGTCACCTAACCGGATTAGCCCGCGGCTCGCCTGCCTGGATGAGACGGGCCCAGCAGGAGGCCTCCACACACTGTGTGTGTGTGTGTGTGTGTGTGTGTGTGTGTGAGAGAACTGGAATGACTAACTACTACAAAAGTTCCCACAAGTATAGTCAAATTTTAGAAACCACCATTGTGAGGACAATGGTCCTGGCCCTCACAAGACAAATGGTTGTTTTATGCAAATAGATATTCATAATAAAATATGGTATGCTTACAACTGCGAACGTATATATATATTCAGGTTACTGATACGATTAGGCATTTAGAGGTTAGGTTTAGGGGTCAGAGTTACCCATGATACATATCTAGTTGCGTGCTGGCATTGTTGCACTGACAATAGGCGATTTACAAGCTCACAACTGCTTTAGGGTTATGGTCACTAGTAATTGCAAATGAAATGGCAAAAATGGCATTCGTGAAATTGTGGTCCTAAAAATGTTGATATGTCCTCTCAAGTGTACATGTGTACATGTGTGAGTGTGTCTAATAGTTGGGAAGGAAAGCGAGAGGAACAGAGAGGGCCAGTCAGAGTTCTAAAGAGAATGAAACAAAGAGAGCGATAGAATTAACAGAGTCAGAGGAGAGGAAGTGGAGAATACATCACTCACGCACGCACGCACGCACGCACGCACATACATGCTCGCACAAGTTCACCAAGTTGAACTGCCCTGGATGTACTTGCTGTGCCCTCACCTTCTTAACCCATTCTGACCTGAGATCAGATTCATACCAGGTTTCCAATGGACACACACTGTGTCTGATGAACCCATTCTGACCTGAGATCAGATTCTAAAAATGTCAGTCGTTCTTCGATTTTTCAAAAATAGCAGACCTACAAGCTCGTATCGCGCCACTCGGTGGCGCGATATGAGCTTGTAGATCTGCTATTTTTCAATAGCTAAAGCATAACATGATGCCAACACCAAAATGGGTGCCCGGTCAGAATGGGTTAAATGAATGGCCCAAGTGATTCATTTTAACCAAAGGGTCCATTTGATTAGGTTTGTACCCTAGCAGAGTTACAAATGGAAAACATCACGCTGATTTAGTAGTTCTTCAAACATATATTATTCTATCTGTTTGTCTCTCTTGTTTATTTCTCCAGTCCTGGTTTTCTTTCTTCCAGTGTTTCTGTTTCTCCCTCACTCTCGGTCTCTTGCTCTCCTTTACTTCTCACTCTCTCCTTTTCCCTCTATTGTCTCTTTGCATCGTTTTAAGAAGCTGTCTTTCTTCGTGTGTGTGACCTTTTTGCTGTTTGAAGCTCCAGTATTCCAATGAATACACCCCCCCCACACACACACACACAGTTCAGAGTCTGACATTCAGTGAATTTAGCCCCACTTGTGTTCATCTAATTCTTGCGATGCTCCTGCAAACAATGCATTTGATTCAGTTGTTTAATAATAATGACCTTTCCCCCTATCGTGTCGAACCACACTCATCTCTGTGCTCGCCCTTCCCTCCTCTCTCTCTCTCTCACTCTGTGTCTCTCTCCTGCAGTGAAAGGTTCTTTGTCAGGCTGAATAAGAGCGGAGTCCCCAAGTCACCGGAGAAGACGGAGAGACAATGCACGCTCTTTGTGGTGAGACTTAAGCTCTGTGTACACAAGCACTGCAAATGGGAACCGCTGGGCCAGCCAGCGATATATTGACATCAAACTATATATATACCGTATAGATATATATTGTCATCACAGACAGTAACAGGATATTGGTATAGATGAACCCAGGCAGGAACTGAGGCCGATTTGTTCTCAGAAATACAAAAGAAAAAGAAGACGCGAAACAAAATAATAATAATACAATATACAGTATATATTATGTTTTTATCATAAAGCCCAAGGGTGTCAACCAAAAGTAGTGAAAATAGCCGCTATTTTCACTATTTCTGAAGCATTCGTACTGTAACATTTCCTGAACAAGCTTATTTTAAACCCGGATAAAACCATCAGCATTATGCGGTGCGGTAGCATACAGTATGCATACAGCATACAGTATTATTGTGAATAATATTAAGCTGAAGACAGCTGTATATGTTTTTTTTATTATATTCATTTTTATTAGGTTTTTTATAGACATGATAAAACAAGACATACATGACGATGACACATGCACCAGACTATGTAATGTTTAATAAACGTTACGCAAAGCTGTATATCATCCCACTTTTATTTCATTGCTACTTAGGATTGCAATTAACTTTGCGACGTAAGCAGAGGCACAGCGGCCGCCCGCTATCGACTAATAGCAGACCGCGGAATGCAATGTAATTGACCAATCAGGACCGAGCATTCAACCAAGCCGTGTAATAAGCACACAGTAATAACATTGTCCTCGCCCCCAAAGTCCTATTTAGTTAACCCTTGGCATGGATGCACCTTAGGCTATAGAAGGGGTTCTGTTATATCTAGCTGAGTGGGTTCAGAGCACTGTTGATTTAGTTGACTAATACTATGGCGGAAAATGTTCGTCGACTACCTTTTTTCCCACTGACGAAAACTACATGGAAACTAAATGAAAACTAACCTATGATGACTAAAAAGTACGACTAAATATATAGACAATTCCGTCAAAAAAAAACAAGTCATTTTACAATTGGTTGCATGCTGAGAATAGCAGAACTACAAGCTAACAACGCGGGGAAAAAGCCGCCATTATGACGGCATCAAGGCCCGCCAAATACATTTTAGTCGACTAAATCTACAGTTGATTTAGTCGACTAAAATCCTAGATCCTAAAACTAGACTAACACTAAAACATTCCTGGTGACAAAAATGTGACAAAACTAAACGAAAACTATTCAAAAGACTATGACTAAAACTAAAATCAAAATGTGCTGTCAAAATCAACACTTTTCAGAGTAGGGCTGCAATTATCAATTATTGTCTTACTGATTTTTCTATCAGTTTCTTTATTGATTAATCATTCCATTAATAAATAAATATATTACAATAATGTATATGTCAACGAATCAATGATACGCTTAAGCATTATTTTATTTACCTATATTATAATAATAAGATGTTTTAGGGTGGAAAAGAATCATGGCACTCCATCTTTAATATAACTGTTTTAGCTGGGGGTTTCTTTGTTAGTTTTTTTGGAAGGATTTTAATGACATCCACAAATAAGGATTGGTTTTTAATCAATTATAACATTTTCAATTTATTTTATTTTATTTTATTGATTAGTCCAACTGTTGCACCCCTGTTGCACTTTTACATTTGGTACTTTTAAGTATGTTTCGATGACCGTTAACACTACAATACTAAAATACTGTTCTGTGTGGTTCATTCAGGATCTCGGAAGCAGTGATCTGAGGAAGGACGTTTACATCGTTGTGCACATCATACGAATAGGTACGAGACGACACATGAGATTGTTATTCCACAGAGAGAGTTCATGGATTTTCTCTTTGCCTTTTAATACGGAAAGGGGTTTTGACCGTGTGCGTGCGCGTGTCTGTGCGTGCGCGTGTGTGTGTGTGTGTGTGTCTGTGTGTGTGCCTGTGTGTGTGTGTGTGTGTGTGTGTGTGTGTGTGTGTGTGTATGCAGGGAGGATGGGTGCCGGGGAGAAGAAGAATGTGTGTAGCGCCCAGTACAGGAGGCCATTTGGCTGCGCTGTGGTCAGCATCGCGGACCTCCTCACAGTCGACTCCAAGGAGGACCACCACCTCAAAGTTTATACGTAAGTCTGACCAGCTGAGTGTTGACCTGATTGTTTGCCACAACTCTGGATATTTCAGCTAGTTTAACGATCAGTCTCTCCTCAGTCCACTGTGCCTCAAGGTTGGGAATCTGCTCCCTGCGGTGGTAGAAGAGTTGCCAAGCTATTTCTCACCACCATGTGTTCAAGAGACCTGGAAATAGAACACTGGCATAACTGGCACACTTGTTGGGCGGTTCTTTTAGCCTTAGCATCGTAATAACAACAATGGCGACAGGCTATAGACAAGATTGATTTAAAGTGCAACTTTAGAAATGTGAACAGCACCCTTTGAAGGCATTCATTCCAAGGGGAGATTTGCTCACCACTCGTTTTTAGGAAGAGAAAAGTCAAAAGAAAAGAAAGTCAAATTGGGCAGATACGTTGGTCTCTTCTAGTGACTGGTTAGCAGAAATGGAATCATTATTGCTCTAAGGCAATGTCAGGAATGTTTTTTCATAAATAGTCAATAGTCAACAAGCGCATAGCGCACCACATTGCTGTGATTTTTTTTGGGGGGGGGTGGGAAATTTAGAAAAAAAATGTGTAAATGACTAAATGGCCAAAATGTGGACACCAGGTTGAAAGTGATTAAGATAGAAATTGAGATTAACAGGATGACGGGCTCTGTCTGCTATTGTGAAAATGCTGCAAACACTGTGTAACTGTGTCAACTCCTCCCGACGGAAAAACATTGAGTATAAATCACACTCACCATAATCAAGGGCAGCACGCTGCATGGAACCGTGCCAAGCCCGAAAGCTATACTATTCCTTCGCTAGATTAGAGTAACACCATTTTTCAAGCCTGCACTTTTTTTGTTAGTTTTTAACCCATTCTGAACGGGAACCCGTTTTGGTGTTGGCACCATGTTATGCTTTATCTATTTAAAAATAGCAGATCTACAAGCTCGTAGCGCGCCACTGAGTGGCGCGCTACGAGCTTGTAGGTCTGCTATTTTTGAAAAATCGAAGAGCGACTGACATAGAAGACAATTTTTAGAATCTGATCTCAGGTCAGAATGGAAAACTGTCAGGATGTAGAAGACATTTTTAGAATCTGATCTCAGGTCAGAATGGTTTAAAATTCTACTCCAGTAGGTCAGCGTAGTAGCTACTTCTCCAAACAGCAGGGAGAGCACTCTGGTCTGCTATCCTGCGGGGACACAGAGGGATGCCGTCAACACAGTGGCCTGACCTAAATTACATCTGGGGCTGTCCCAGATGGACAAATATACCCAGAAACATTAGTTATAATAGCCTTTATTTATTTGTGTGTTTGTTTGTTTCTTTTATAGCGTAATTTGTTTAGTTCACACTCAAAGCATCTTTGAGTGTCTAGAAACTATGTATTTTAGTTATTATTATTATTATTATTATGAGATTTGGCAGGATAAAAGGTAATAATTTCCGTTCTGAATAATTGTGAAAATGTGGCGCAAATGTTTGAATATATATTCTTTCAGAGCGAACGTTTTTAACTCAAATCTTTGCTTCTATGGGGGGGTCCCTGCCTGGAACAACATATTTTCAGATAGGGGTCGGCGGCCAATTACAGATCATTTTGAGTGTCCTTGACATGAAAATGTTTGAGAACGACTGACATAGAAACATGGGTTTTTCGGAAAAGACATTTTGTAGAATCGTCCTCGGGTCTAAATGGTTATTATAATCATTGCACGCTCTGGATTTATTTGAATGATCAATCAAGAGAATGTATTCCAGGTTGAAGGAATGGAACTAACGTAGTAGGCCCATACTTTACATTTCAGTACCACAATGTTTTTTTTCCCCCAAGATTTAAAAAAAAATATATTTTTTATTGTATCCTATTATTTGAGTGCCTTACTTGCGATATGGAAGTAAATGGAGAAACACAAGTTGTGTCCAAAAATAAATGCTGACGCGTGGACAACTGTGTGTCAGGTGTAACACGGAGACGGAGTGGTACCAGATCCATGAGAACATCATCAGGAAGGTCAACTCTAGATACAACCTGTCCGGCTCCAACAGCGGTAAGACTCTCTCCCTGTTTGTTCACCTGCATTTTTTGGACTTTCACATTCTTTACGTTGTGGCTCGAGCCTGTCTGGACGAGGGTCGATCTGTCAGCAGGAGTAGTGTTGTAGTACTCGAGTCCTTGTCTCATCTCGAGTCCGGTCTCGAAGTCCACAGTTTCATTCACTCTGTCTCGTCTTGGTCTCGCCCTTCATTTGGACTTGGACTTGACCCGGTCTTGGGACCAAGGGACTCTTTCCCCAGCGACAGGGGTGAGCTGACGCTCGGGGCTATCCATATAGGGCCCGCCCTGGTATAGTTTGAAAATGCACGCAAGCCCACACAGCCAATTCTCAGTTTTCGCACCTCGCTAAACTCGTTCAGCAAGTTAAATGCATAATTACGATAAGACTAAAGTAGTAGTCATAGTGTTTTCTGTACCTATGTAATGCCTCCCGTCGGTCTCTGTCTGTCTGTTTATAGAATTCCATTGTGTTCAGCCATGCAAACCCCAGATTCGGCGCGACTCTTAGCTTAGCTAGTCACTTAGCTTGTCAGCACAACGTCATGCTGACAAGTTTCCGGGCCAATTTATGTCACAGTGCTGGACTGAAGCTCCTATTCGGTGTAATGGGATCAATCTCGGCACAAGGCTGTCTCCACAGGAAAAGAAGATGGGAGGGCAGCGCCTGCATATCGATGCATGTCCAAAACCATTATTGTTCAGGTCCAATGTATTTTGCAAATAACAAAAATAGACTGTGTACAAGGTCATGAGTGAAAGCGATGCAGAGCTTTTAGCTATTTCTGCTCTTCCTTGTACGACAAAGTGGTTATGGAGCTAGTCAAAAACAAAATAGTTTGTCAACTCTCTGCAGAGAGTGAGGAGGGAGTATACTTTGTTAATTGCATGCTTATTTTACATCATATGCGTTGGTTACACTTGATTTCAACTTGTACACACATTTACACAGTGCGGCGGCAGTGGCTCAGGGGTAGAGTGGCTTGAATGGGAACCAGTTCAAACCCGGGCTCCCCCAGAGCTAGTATCGAAGTGTCCTTGAGCAAGACTCTGAACCCCTAATTTCTCCCAATGTGCAGGTTGGTGCCTTGCATGGTTTCCTCCGGCATCAGTGTGTGAATGCAAACTTGCAGCTTATTTGTGGAATATTTAGAGCAACATTACGCTGGTCTTTCCTGTTGCCAGTAACAGCAGAGCACAGCAACGTTTGCAGCTGAGTCAATTTGCATACATTTGTTTTTGAAAAAAGTTGTCGCTTACGAACTTTGCTGAAGGCTGTTGTTTTACTCACAGAAGTGACTAATTTATGGTGTATTAGCAGATTCAACCACTTCAGATTTAAATCTTCTGCTGTTTCTATAATCCATGCGGCTCGTTACACAGGATGCGGTGGTAATTGGATGAGGCACATATCAACGCACGCACACACGCACGCACGCGCGCGCACGCACGCACGCACTTGCAAAGACAAACAAAGACTTGTTGGAATCTTCAAGTGCGATCTCCTGCGTCAGCAGTCAGCACTGAACTCAGAAGATCCATAATTACTTGAAGGAGAAGACACACAGTTTGTAGAGATATTACACAATCCCAAATAATCTTGGAAGAGAGCGGAGGGATGTGTCTGTAATTACATCAGCTGACACAAAGCCATTTAGAGTAGGCGCCAGGGCTTAACGCCTTGCAAGTTAATGAGAACGACAATAAAAGACTGCAGCATGTAAGCCTGAATTCTCCAGAGAGAGATAGAGAGACAGAGACAGAAAGAGAGAGAGAGAGAGAGACTCACCTTTGAATAGAGACGTAACATGCTTTAGAATTGGATAGATGAGCTTGTAAATGCAGGAGAGAAAGTGGATTCAGCATTTCAGCAAAATTTAAAATAAGGCAAGGGGGACAGAGCAGGGGATCCTATAAGTCATGCGTTCTCTTATCTCAATTGAAATTCCCATGAAATGGCGATCCATTTTCCACATGGACATTGAAAGCGCTAAAGTGTCTGTATTATATCAGATAATGCACTCGCTTACTCTGCACAGATAACGCTTATAGATCAAATGTGCGGATAGTGTGACTCATGCTAGCTGTGAAAGTCACAGAACATCCACAGATTCTAGGTTCCCTATATGTTGTGGAATTTTGGTCCCTGTCCCAACAGATATGATATTTTTCAGCTCAATTTGCTGTTTTAACCACTGCTAACATGTTTTGACGACACGTCTTATGAGCTTATAGAACTGCTATTTTCAAAATGTGCACATGCCCAATGTAGGGACGCCATTGTGTACGGCAGAGCAGCTCAAGTGTGTCTTATTGAGTGGATACTGGAGAGTCGCTTTTTTCTTTTTTCTTCCCCCTAGAACTTGTACTTGTAATTTGGCTTTAACACTCTCTCCCACACACATGCAAGTGCACGCACGTTTGCGTGCGCGCGCACACACACACACACACACACACACACACACACACACACACACACACACACACACACACACACACACTCACACTCACACTCACACTCACACTGATGGCTGGTTATTCATTTAGAGTTTCCTTTTGCTATGCTTTGAGGCACATTGATGGCCAATAATTGTATAAGCTGATCCTTGATCCTTTTCTGGCAACTGGTGCACTGGAACTCCTGGCTTGATGAGGCTGCAGTAGAGGTCTGGGTGGATTTGTCACCCTTTTCGACGAGCACATTTGTGCATTGCAGCTGTCTGTTTGATGTTGCCGAGCTTCACGTAAGCCAGCGTCGTTTTCTGCAGAGCGCCAGGAGTTTCTTTTTGTACAGTGGCCGTGTATACTCCCACGTTGCAGTCTCCAAGCCTGCTACAGTAAGTTGGTATTTGAGCTGAGTGTATCTGTCATGCTCAAAAGGCTGGCAGCTGCAGCACTCAAGTTAAGTTGCAAAACGTTAAGCTGCAGTCCCAAACAAAGTCAGACAAACGTTGGTCTGTACGTGACCGTGAAATACTCACGTCTTCACAATATGCATGTCCAGCAGAGAGTTTTGCTCTCCAGCAATGTGGCATCTAATGTTTGCTGTTGTAAAAGTATAACTGGGTGTTTTTACTCATATGAATTAGTTCAATGCTTTAAGCGTATGTAAATATACAGTAGGTATAGTTTGTATGCTGTATTGATCATACAAACATTCATACATACATGACAAGCGGCATTTGAACATATTTTCTAACAGTCATTTTAACTCTATGATCTTTTTCTCTCCGTTTCTCTCTCCCTCTCTCCTATACTTTTCAACTGTGCTCTTATTTCTTATTAGTCATATTCTTATTAGCAGGACTAATGGGAAATCAATTGCTTGATAAATGGTTCCGCTGTTTCCTAGCATGAATACGATATGCGTGTTTGGTGCCTCCCAGCATGGCCAGTTGGCTGGTATTGATGCATCATTATATAACCTGGCGCAGATTTTGGATTATTTTTGTGTTGTTGTTTTTGTTGTTGTTGTTGTTGCTGCTGCTGAGTTTCGTAGCATTGTATTCTGCCATGGATTTTCCTCGCAAGCAGGGTGCATGCGTTGCGAACACACTTTATCATCGGACTTCCTACACCCACACTTTCCGATATGAACAATATTAGACCATCACACGGCTAGCACTTTCGATATCAAATGACACTGATCATCCCCTGTGTCGCTTCTTTAACCTCATGCCATCTGGACAAAGATACAGAACCTTGCCATGGAGGAGTTGTGGTCCCTCAGCCATCGCGGCATTAAACAAACTGTCCCGCCGATAGGCTGGGTCTGCATACTGTTGCATGGGACCTCATGTGTTTTGTATTGTCTTGGTGTTTGGGTGCTCTGTGTTGTTTTTGATGTGTGTGTTGAACAGACTGTGAAGACGAATATCCATCGGGACAATAAAGATTACTATTATAGGTTAATCTACTGCCAGCAAAGCACCTGACCACATATCATTGCACTGACTGTTGCAAGCATTGGTTCTGGCCGTGAAACTGAAAACGTTGCGTTGGTTGTGACGTGTCATGTGAACTATAGCAATTGTGCTGTACCTCGCACCGGGTGTAAGATACTGTAGGGCCAAGTTAAATGAACATGCAGGATTTGAAACCTTTAAAACCGGAAAAATAATCTGTCGTTTGAGTTTGAGTGGTGCAACCACTCCAAGGAACAGCAATGTCCCTATACCTGTGGGTCTGGAAGTTCTGGGGACCCACCGGGAACCGCCACACGGAGTTGCACCACTCAGTTCACACGGGTGTGATTTATTTTATTTTAGCGTTGGCCAAGCTTGCAGCGTGGCACAAAGAAACATCTTGAAAGAACTACTGAATCAGAAGGCATTTATGTATTTTTATGTATAAAATCTAAAATGACACGGACGGTTTCCCGGTTTTAGTGGGTTGTTAAACAGTTGTTTTACTGCCTGTCGTTTAATTTCCCAGCCAGTGCCACGTTCATTATCAATGTCCCCGGAGGGCAAATTTGATTTGCAGCAGTTCATAGAGGTTTGAAACATAAAAACAGTGCAGAAGCAACAGACATGCGACAACATATATAGGACAACATGGCATGAGCACATCTGTGCAATTGATAAAAAGGATGAGAAAATAAAAGAGTAGCCAACCCAGTACAGTACAGTGTGAAGCATCATAGCATCATAAAGCATCATAGCATCGTAAAGGGCCAAGAGCCAAGTGATGGACACTGTGTGCTTGTATAAGCGTTTTAGAACAGGGAAAACATTAAAGTATGTTTCATACAGTGGGTTATCCTTGTCCATACAGTACTGGTTCATAGTGTTCCTCTGTAGCCTTACAGTCTGTGACTGTAACTCCCCCCCCCCATGTAGGAGTTATGGAATAGCATGCACCATAATTAGAGGCTTTCGATTTATTATCTGTACTGTCGGAAGAAAATATATGCACATCCCAATTGAATTTACAATATAACGTACTGTCGGGAGAACAATTAAAACGGCGTAGTGGAGTGCGGTGGAGTGAACTAGAGCAATGTGTCTAGGTCTGTGCATATTTAGAGAGGTGTGGCCATGTGCATGCATGCCTATTCATTTCATGTCCTGGTTTGGTGTGCACAGATGTGTGAATCGTGTGTGTGTGTGTGTGTGTGTGTGTGTGTGCGAGAGTGCGTGCGCGTGTGCGTGCGTGCGGCTGAATTCAAGACGTGGCATTGTTGTAGTGTGTGTGTGTGTGTGTGTGTGTGTGTGTAGTGTGTGCGCGTGTGTGCACATGCAGTGGTCTCGCTGTGTCGTTCTCCTGAGCAGACCTGGCTGTGTGCCAAAAGGCCCTCATTAACAGCCCATTAGCCAGGGAGAGATCAACAATGGATGTTTGGTAACAGAGACAGCGAGCTCATTGCACTGCAGTTCTTATTAATGGCCTAGAAGGTGTCGTTTTCAGTTGCTAGTTTAAAGTCTTCTTTCAATTATTTTGACTATAGTCCATACTCGTTTGGGGATCCATACCCGTTTGGGGATATGAGCGTATTCCCTTTTTTTCCCCTTTCTTTTGCCAAATGCGGCGAATTTGGTTGGTCTTTCCACTGTCAGTAAAACCCGAGTGGAATAGTAAGAGAGAGTGGCGACACGCTTTGATCTCGCCACAAAGCGGGTGCCTATGTGGGCTATAGTTCCAAACATTGGAACTATCCCATTGAGATTAAATGAGCATTTCATTGTTACAATGGGAGTCAACGCTGGTGTAACCACTCTCTTACCACTCGGAGTAAAACCTACTTGAGTAGGTTAATGGATACCTTAATCTTAAGCTTAGATTTTGTCGCCAATTTCGTTGCACAATTTTGAGCACGGGATATTTGTCACTTATGTATAACGGGTGTCCCCGGCGGTGTTATGCGATGCTCAGCCAATCACAGCGCAGAATGGCACACCTTTCACAACCAATCACAACGGCCCCTCCGTCCTCAATTTCGGTGCCTTACATGGTCATTTTTTGCGTCCACTACTAAAAACCATTAGTTACGAATTACATACCCTACATATCTGCATTTGTAAATTAATGATCGCATTCATTTCCGGTATTGGAATTTAATGTTTTTGTTGGACAACGTTAAAGCTGGATATAGGAGGGGCTATAGCACCCCTCAAAAAATGACATTCATTTTACACAAGCAATGTTGTTTATTAAATCTATGAAAAGGTTTAATCTGCAACAATGTAATGGGGATACATCATTATCTCAAGTAAGGGGCCCTTGGCCTGAAAAAAAAATGAAAAAAAGACCCCTGCAGTACAGCTTAGTATAGACGATGGGTCTAGAATCTAGACCCATCGTCTATACTAAGCTATACTAAGCTCTAGACTCTAGATCGATATACATGTGGCGGTCGTTGACATGAAAATGTTTGAGAACCACTGTACCGAGGTACGTAAGTACAATTTTGAGGCGTTTGTAGTTGTACTTACAGGTACGTACTACCGGTATGTACTATTTCCAGTACTTTCACTTCGAGTCCACTGCGTCTCAGAGGCAGACGTTGTCATTTTTCTTCTCCACTACATTCATGTGAAGTGAGTCTGCAGTCGGAGGAGGAGGTCATAGCTTGGGAGCCAGGAGGGAGAAAGAGTCTAGGTTGACGTAACGTGGTTGCGCTCCAGTGCGTCGGTCGAGGTGGTGAACCACACTAAACGCTCTGTCACAGGCCCATGTGTTTATACAGCCCGCGGGGGACCCTCAGTGGCTGCACTTAATATACGTGCAGTAAGTTAGTCTCTCGAGACTCACACAATTGGTCGCCGCCGTAGGTCCTATTAGTCAACGCATAATAATCTATAGGTCGCTGCCCATGCCTGCTGACCGGAAATGGAGATTCAATAACATGCATGTCTTCCCCGTGTGCTGCTTTCAGGGGGCGTAGTGTACACGTTTATTTTTCTTTGTTTCTTGTGCAATGAGAAATCCAGCACATGAACGGAAAGTAACGTTTCTCTGACTTTGTTGGAGAACCCTGTGTTGAGGACAATCCTTTTTTTTTATATAATATCACATGTGCATGTGCACATATAGCTGCTCAGCTCAGTGCCAGTTGAAATATATTTAATTTTTTAATGTAATTATAGGCCTATTATTATTTAGTTGCATTAATTTGTTGTATTATTTTTGTTTCAATTATTCGATTATTTTCATTTTTTGTTTCATGTAAACGCCATTTACATACACTCACCCTGTAGCATAATTAAGGCTATCCGCTTGAGCTTGAGCACTGAGCAGAGACGTGCTCGACCAACCTGTATGCCTGATGTACAGATGGCCTATACAGTACTTCTCCCTTGAATAACTCCAATCTCTCATAAACAGGTCCTTTTCTTGTCGATGTGTTCCCAGTTACTAGCGGAGCCAAGCTGCGCCTTCAGCAGACCCCTGTTGTTCATCACTTACTGTACTTCATTATGATGGGGGGGCCTTACTTTATTGAGTAATTAAAGTATATTAAGTACAGCCAGTCAGCCACTAAAGCACAGGCAGACACACATTCTCTAGGGCCTGTTAAACATCAGAGCTACCTTAATAACCCCCTGCTCTGCTCAGTTTTTTTATGTTCCTTAACTTTCATGTATTCCATTTATAATCTGAGAGCGTGCAAATTGGGATGCTGCGTTTTCACATAGCAGCACCGGGCACTGCACCGTCTGCTTGTGCCGTTGCATTGTTCCCATATACAAGGACACGGGCCAAAGTATGCTTTGCAGGTCGAAAAGAGTGCAATTTTTTTATCCCAGTCCCTGAGAGGCCTGGGGCGGGGCCGAACCATGAAGTAATAAAAGGATAGAGACCGAACCGGAGCGACAGAACCCGCCCCCTGTGAGACTGAAGTGAGGACAGTATTTGCTCTCCCGCAGGACTTCAAAACATGACATTTCCTGTGATTTCTGTTTTAATTTGTATATGGATGCTTTTGCATGATTTCTTTACATTTGTTCAAGAACAGTTGTATTAACAACATCCCTTTCGTTCCATTTTTACAGATCTGTAAGAGTTCATATGGATAGCTGGAATACTGCCTGTGCAGATGATTTGCATTCGTCTACACTATGCAGGACAAAATTGGCCACTTTGCACTACATTGTTAGGCAAGAAGTAACAATCTCCAACTATGTACTTACAAAGGAGTGTCAATAACCGTAATCTGCTATGCTTACTGTAGCTGTGGATTTGAGAGGGGTTAGGCCTACTATTTTGTGCTTTGGAAAACGGGAGATATTTTGAGTGCTGGGCCGTGCAAGACTGTACGAGGCCATAAGCTGCATGTGTCTGTGAGAAATACCTTGTTAAAAAGGATAGGTCTTTAGCCCTCTCTCAGAAGCATCAACAGACTGCAGTGCTCTCAGGTTGTCAGGGAGAGCTTTCCACAGTCGGGGCGCGGCCAAGCATGAGGCTCGGTCGCCGAGTTTAGTGTTTGCAGAGCGGAGGTTGTGAGTCCAGGTTTGTGCATGCGAGTACCGGTAGTTTTTTTGTTTCCGTGGATGCACTGACTAACGGGAACAGTTCCTCTATTCTATCCGGGAAGAGACGAGAAGCCAGTGGAGTGAACAGAGAATGGATGTGATGTAACTAATAAACCAACTAAATGGAAAAAGCGGCACTCCGAAAAATAAAAGCTTGCAAGGCTGGCTCGGATGCAATTTCATAGAAATTGCATAGCTTTTTCCATCTAAATGGTTTATTAGTTAAGTTATTTTCAAAGCTGAGCACCCACTGCCTTAAACAAAGGGCAGTTTCCAGAGGAAGCCCACCTGCTTTTTCTTTCTTTAATGGACGTGATGTGTTTGTGTTTACACACTCTCATCAGGATCCTACTGTAGCAGTGTGGGATAGAGTTTGACGATATTTCTGACATGGATGAAGGAGGTTCTACACAGATGTTTGATGTGGGCCTCAAAGTTAGTTTCCATTCTCCGCCCCCCCCCCCCAGGTTTGTGACACCTGATGAGAGGGGAATAGAAGGTCCTCTCTGGAATAGGTGATGCTGGTTATAGTGAATCTGGTGTGGATAAAATCACTTCAGTACTGTACTTTTGAACTTACGTTTTTCAATTTCAGTGAATCACTTCATTAAACCCCAGTTGTTTCTCTGAAGTATACTTCTCTGAAGTATACTATAAGTAGACCATCAACACACCATAGGACATGCACACAAGCAGCCAGCTTGCATAGTGATGATGACTGCAGACACAGAGAGATCAAGACAGGACGGCAGAGTATTTGAGATGAACGCAGTGACGATGTATTGTACATACATGCAGACCGGGGACCAGTAGAGGGAAAACGTACTGGCATTTTGGCCCTCCATTTAGATTTGTGCGTACACCCAAATGTAGGTGTCAGTCAGTACACCGCGTTGATAAATGAGGGCCTTTGTACGTCAGTAAAAGTATCAACACTGGTAAATAAATAGTAAATGTTGCATTTATACAGCGCCTTTATCCAAGGCGTTTTACAGAGATTGTGCATTACATTCACCCATTCACACACACATTCACACACACACACACACACACACACACACACACACCATTGCCAGAGGAAACCATGCAAGGCACCAACCTGCACATCAGGAGCAATTAGGCGTTCAGAGTATTATTATCTGTCTTAGATATTTGAAAAATAGTACTTAGTTACGTTCCACCACTGACACGGACGTTATTACTCAGAATGGACCACAGTCTCTCTGTGGACTATAGCAGGAAATGTATAGGTATAGATGTGGTTAAAAATAGCCTCCAAGAACTTCAAAGCTATATAGGGTGTCAATACTGTAACTGTCAAATGGTCATCAGTCACATCTGTCTGTACTGTAGGGGCCAATATTAATGAACGAACTACACGATCAATACGATGATATATTATTAGTCTCTGGTACCTAATATTATTATCGCCACGAATGCAGCATAATACTGACGTTTCTTTTGACCACTGAGGTCGAAGTGTTGCAATCGTCTTTTGATTGATTTATTGTGTGTGTGTGTGTGTGTGTGTGTGTGTGTGTGTGTGTGTGTGTGTGTGTGTGCGCGCGTGCGCCAGGCCTGGCTGTGTCCCTCCAGCTTCTCCATGGGGACATCGAGCAGCTGAGGAGAGAATACATGGTTCTCTTCACCAGGGGCGTGTCCATCACCAGGAAACTGGGCTTCTCTGACGTCATCATGCCCGGTAAGACAACGAACGGCACGTTTCATACTGTGTAACCTTTTTTAAAAGTTGATTTGTCACAATGACCGTTCCAAACTTAGACCCTATTTTTACTAGTCACTAGCGGCACAAAATTACGCAGGCATCAGAAATGTACAGGAAATGTGTTTATTTATGCATTTTGTGAATCACAGTTCCAAACAGACAACAGTGCTGCCGTAGACTTTGGTGAATTGAAGTTACACAGCGAGACTTTCTACGTTCTATTAGCATTATTATCCAGAGTGTATAAAGATTTATATTTAGTCGTACATTGTCCTGTGCTGAAAATATCAGATCTACAAGCTTTTCTAGACAAAGGCACAGGACTGTAACAGAGACAGAATTCATCACGTGAGTGACTAACTTTACAATCACACAAACTCTTGAATCGAGGTGTTATTTTGCGTGTTATGGCCGAACATGGGAAGGAAAATGCAGATGAACTGATTTAAGTTTATTCTTTGGGTGAATTATTTCTTTATGTGTGACAGAAATGAGACTCCTCGGCTTGAGCTATAGCAGAGACGCCTTGTTAGTACAGTATTAAGTTCAGCTCTGCCAATACACGCCTTTCAGAGCGCATAAACCCCTAAAACTGCTAGTTCCTCCATCCCTGTCTGCTTCCCAGCCCAAGAGGCTCACGCAAAGTCCTCCACAATCCTCTCCTCTGTTACCCCGGTTGCCTCGGCAACGCTTAGTAAAGCTCCCGTGCCGCCTATTGACTATGTACGTTGTCAGAGTGACATTTGAATCTCTGACCTGCAGGGGTAGCTGTGTGTGTGCGTGTGTGTGTCCGTGTGCTGTGTGGCTGTGTGCTTCGTAAAGGTGACATCCTGGCGCTTGTTGAAGGCAGATAAGGAGTGACAAAGAGTACATTGTCTCAGAATCACAACAGCCCCTCAGCTACGCTCCTTAAGAGATGTGTGTGTGTGTGTGTGTGTGTGTGTGTGTGTGTGAGAGCATTAGCTGTCTCAGTTACATTATGAACACCCACTTGAATGTAAGGCTATTATACGTGTATGACTTCTTTGTCAAATCTATGTGTATTCGTGATTCATCATGCCAGCCTGTGGCGGTGGACTCGACCAAACCTGCATTTTTGAACAGGGGAAATGTCCCTATATCCATGAATTATTTCATTCATTCATTTATTCATTCATTCATTCATTCATTCATTCATTCATTCATTCATTCATTCATTCATTAGTGTAATACTCGACATCAGGGGGACTGTGTCTTGCATTTTTTAACATCTACTTGTGAAATTCAATAGAAGTCTATGTAGAAGAGCCGCCATTGGACTGAAGCCCCATGAAGTGAACAGAGTTTGCATAGCTCTGGCTGGGTTGCCAAGTCCGCTTATTTCCAGCAAAACTTGGATTTGTTTTTTTCCCCACAGTTGCTTGCCTGGTTTTTGGAGGTTGGTTAGCTTATTTCTGCCACGACAGTTGCCAACAATATTACTCTGCTGGCAACAACCTCGTCTGTCTGAGACAGTGAAGACTCGCAGTAACACTCAACGGCTTGACGTTGCAATGTCACAACGTCACTCACATATAACTTCACACCAAAAGCGCCTGCATACGCGTTACAAAAATAATAATCGTCAACATATCGACATCCCAACCTGTCTCCCAGTATGATGGTCTGATAGACAGTCTCTCTCTCTCTCTTTCTCTCTGTAATCTGTCTTTAACCCAGACACATTCTGTGCTTTATTGTATCTATCAGTGCCATCCTCACCCATCTCCATTTCCCTCCTTTTTGCTGTGTGCGTGTGTGTGTGTGCGCGTGCGTGTGTGCGTGGCGCAGTATGCGTGTCCCGTTTTAAAAGCCTGAGTGTTGCCATGGTAACTGTTGTTAAGCAGAGAAAAATCAACCTCGACCCCAGAGATGGATATGATGAGGACGCACGCACGCTCCATATATAGGGAATCGGCTCAGCTGTACTAGGAAGCAGTCCCGTTCCTCCCACAAAGCATTGCAGCCAGTATATCAGAAACCGTGTTTCAACTCTTTTATCTTTTACCATGAATTAATGCCCTGCTGCTTCGTCGCACGACGGTGTCCCAGAAAAGCAAGCGGAAAATTGTTGATGCGTCAGGATGTGGCACGACGTGAGCTTGTAGATGGACATATTTTTGCTATTTCCGCAAATAGTCAATAGTCTATTCCGTTCTGGAAGATCTGACAGACTGACGGACACACACACACACACACACACGGACGGACACACGGGCGGAGTGCAAAACATACTCTCTCCCAACTCCCTACTCTCTCCCCGTGCCTTCGGCCTGGTGGAGACAATTAGCTCATGACTACAGTAGGTGGACATACGAGGTTTCCACGTGACAGTGACGTTATGTTATGTGACTTCTCTTATAGCAGGAAGCCACGTTTGTGCTCACTCCTCACTGCTTCCTGTCAGGCGGACCGCATTCTCTCCATTCCTCGCCTTTCAGAGGGGGAACATTTCCCTATATAGAAACGTCCTTCCTCCTATTAGACCCCACAGTGGTGGAAAGTAACTAAGTACATTTTACTCAAGTTCTGCACTTAACCCATTCTGACCTGAGATCAGATTCATACGAGGTTTCCACTGGACACACACTGGTCTGATGAACCCATTCTGACCTGAGATCAGATTCTAAAAATGTCAGTCGTTGTTCGATTTTTCAAAAACAGCAGACCTACAAGCTCGTAGCGCGCCACTCGGTGGCGCGCTATGAGCTTGTAGATCTGCTATTTTTCAATAGCTAAAGCATAACATGATGCTAACACCAAAACGGGTTCCCGGTCAGAATGGGTTAACCGTATGTGCAATTGTGATGTGAGGTACATTTACTTTACTATGTACATTTGTTGATGCTTTAAACTTCTGCTCCACTACATATCAGAGACAAATGTTATCTCTACTAGTACTACTACTACTACGCTGTTGCTACAATAATTACACAGCTTTAGTTTTCTAGTTACTTACAATTATTATAATTATTATTATAATAATAATTTTAATAATAATAATAATTATTATTATTACATTAAAACATCCATTATCGGGATATTTCACGGAGGCCGCACGTATTAGGAGGGCAGTATCAGTCACCATAAAAAAAGGATGGTTGTTTTCGATGAATCTATCATGCGTTAAAATGGAGTTTGACAGCAGGAATTGCCTGTCATAATTTGACCCTCCCAGTATCATGAACCATAAGGCTCATACATATAGTATGGATTTACGGTGGTGAGGTGACCACCGAACTACAACATGACGTCACGAGTCGCGGTGAAGAGCAAACCACCGCCACAGCCCTTCTCTCTGTTTTTATACTCGCCACCGCTCAACGTTATTTCAGCTCCGGTGGTCACCTCACCACCGGAGCGGTGGTCAACTCATCACCGTCGCAGTGCAATGCGTTGTGCGTTTGTAGATCGGCTATTTTCAGCATGCAACCGACCTAGACATGCATGCAACTCTGACATTACAAAGCCACAGAGGCCAAAAGGCAATTTGTTTGACAAAAAAACAACTAACAAAATCTTATGATATATATATATAATATCGACTAAAACTAGACTAACACTAAAACATTTCAGATGACTAATGTGACTAAAACTAAATGAAGTCTTATTCCAAAGACTATGACTAAACTAAAATCAAAATGACATTTGCTGTCAAAATCAACACTGATACAAATCATCATAGCAGTGGTTGAAGTGGAGACATTTTGACCTGGGGTTTCAGCCAGGTAGGACACCTACTGGTTGACTAGTAGTACTACCTGAAACTCATATGGCCAACATCTCCGGGGATTGCCTCGCGGTAGACTTTAGTCTCTCATGTGGAGGACCCCGGTTTGAATCTACACGGTAGGACATCGAAGTTCCCAACCGCATTCAAATGTTGGTCGAATCCACAGGAGTCTTTTTGATGGCACACAGATGACATAAGACATATGAGCCACACTTTTATAATTCGCCGGCCCAGGCCTTTGCGTCAGCTGTTTTGATCCCACGGCCTGGAGGAACGGCTGCGTTGTTGTTGTAATTGGGCATCAAAACAACTGCGGGTGTATGTCGCATGCGGTTGTATTGGTTGGTACGTCTGGCCAACAACAGCAGCTTGCGTCACAAGAACGACTGTTGGCCATAATTGACTTAAAAGGCATCTGTTGAAATGACCAGGGACCGGGGGCATCTGCAGTCTGAGACCCAGTCTGTTTTATATCTTGATAGCCTCTTCCGCTTTTAGTCGTTGCATTGAATAAGTTAAGTATAGAGTATTTTTCACCACACACTACTACACATGCATTGCACACACTGTCCTTGTACAATGTCCCCTCAGTGTATTATAGGCAGCTCACAGCACTGTAAGAAGATTATATTTTTTATTATATATTATTCATATTATATTTTGTCATGTTTACAAGCCGAACGGTAAAATCCAGAATGTTAATTTAGCTCCGAGAGTATCTCTCAAGAGTTAACCCATTCTGGGCGGGAACACCATTTGGTGTTTTAAGCATTATGTTAAACATTATTTTGCTATTGAAAAATAGCAGATCTACAAGCTCATAGCGCGGCACTCGGTGGGCTTGTAAATCTGCTATTTTCCAATCGATTGAGCTTGTATAGATCTGCTATTTTGCTATTTAGATCTGCTATAGATCTGCTATTTTGGGGAAATCGTGAAAATGTGGCGCAAATCATTGAATATATATTCTTTCAGAGTGAACATTTTTAACTCGTATATCTTTGCTTCTTGGGGGGGTCTCTGGAACAACATATTTTCAGATGGGGGTTGGCAGCCAATTACATATAATGTTTTGGGTCCTTGACATGAAATATTGAGCACCATTGACATAGAAACATAGGTATTTCAGAAAACTGTCATGATTTAGAAGACTTAGGGCTGTATTTTGCGTGTCTTAAGTACCAGGTCTTATTCCCTAACTTGAGTAAACTAAAGACCTGGAGGCGTGATCAATGCTCTTTGGCCACTCAGAATAGCCAAATGGCATTGATCACGCCTCCAGGTCTTTAGTTTACTCAAGTTAGGGAATAAGACCTGGTACTTAAGACACGCAAAATACAGCCCTTAAAGGCCTAAATGGGTTAAACCACCCAGAATTCTAAATTGCAGGATGATGGGCTAGTTGTTTTCACGGCTCCAACATGATTAACCTAAACCTAATGGACCCAGGAGCGTTGTTCCCATATTGCTTGTTAAATGGATCATTAAAAGCTGCAATTTTGTGTTACTGTGGTGATACATTTGTTCTATCACGTGGGCGTATGATTATGCCTCTTGAAAAATAATAATAATACATTTACAAAGAAAACCTTTTGGCACGTATTTGTCATACTGTGGTGCATTTGTTTTTAAAAGTGCCAATCACTTAGATCCATCTTTACTGTGCACCTGTCCTTCACTCTGACTCATCTCACTCTCACTGGCATGCAGAGCTCCACTCTCGCCCACTTACTTCGTGCTGGAATAATGTTATCCTGCATCAACAGTTCATGCATTTTGATCAATGCTGATCAAGTTCTTCTTGGATCCAATCAGGTATTCCATTATAATGAATAATGGAACAGGACCCGACTCCCCACCCAACAAAACAGACCATAATAAGGCATGGGCCCTCAGGTCTTTCTTGATTATTATCTCGTGTTTTTTGGTTTTGGATGCATCAACTTGTCAAAATAGATTCAGAGCAGCCGTGGACATTGGGCACTCTGTGTGTGTGTGTGTGTGTGTGTGTGTGTGTGTGTGTGTGTGTGTGTGTGTGTGTGTGTGTGTGTGTGTGTGCGTGTGTGCGTGCGTGCGCGCGCGACTGGACTAGATGACCACTGGACTAGCTTGCACATTGATTATAGACTCAGCTTAGCAGCTGGTAAAAAATAGATGCCCCATTGGCCGCTGCAGTTCATTGGAGCGATATGTCTCCAACAAAGGCGGAAGTCAAGTGGACGTGTTGGAAGGCACGCTGTGTCGCTGCCACTCAAGTGACTACTGGCCAATCACAGCGCGTCTTTTCCGGGACTTATCAATTCAATCCAGGGAGCTTTATTGGCATGAGAAAACAAACGTGTCTTATCTCTGATTGGCTTACCGAACCCGTTCTGTGACACACGCTTCCGCTATGCTCTGCAAGGAACCTTGGGAAAGCTTGCCTACTCTTGAGAAGCACACGCCCCAGATCCATTATCTTGTCTACGGTGCTTAGGGACCCGCCCTCTCTGGGGAATAGGCCTGGCTGTTTCCCCTGGTTTGCTACAGCGTCTGCACGCAAACAAACACACAACATGTCCTTGTGTGTACAGTCTGAGTGTATATTGTATCTTTAGCGTCCTTGTCCTTGTCTACGTGGCATATTTTTTTGTTTGTCCTCGTTCTCTAAGTTGGTATGTCCTCTCACTGGCTTAGTGTGAAGGATAATGGTAAACACCTGCCACATGACGGAACACATCATTTGTTCTACCGAAAGTCTCATTCCAGCGACTCACTTTCAAAGCAGCTCTACTCCTGGCTTAACCACTTCAAGTCGTCATATACTGTGTAGCATTCATTTTTGTAGTATTTTTGGTGACAACCTCTGCCCCGGTCGTAGTAGTATATTTTGGAACACAGAGACAGTATTTCTTTAACATTAAAATACATAAATAAATAAATAATCTCTTGTACATTTCCGGTGCCTATATCCTTTGGTGCGAGTGATGGGGGGGGGGCAGACACTCTGTAGGCTAATTTACACCAAATGTCACTGTACTGTTATGTCTTCTGTAAAAAAAAAAAAACTTAAATAGCTGTTTTAATTTTAAATCAGCGATTGATTTGAATGATCTGGCCCGGAAATTGTGCCTTAAAACTCAGATTGATTTACAGCTGAAGTTCAAACATCCAGTTAACCCATTCTGACCGGGCACCCATTTTGGTATTGGCATCATGTTATGCTTTAGCTATTGAAAAATAGCAGATCTACAAGCTCATAGCGCGCCACCGAGTGGCGCGCTACGAGCTTGTAGGTCTGCTATTTTTGAAAAATTCGAAGAACGACTGACATTTTTAGAATCTGATCTCAGGTCAGAATGGGTTAATCAGACCAGTGTGTGTCCCGTGGAAACCTCGTATGAATCTGATCTCAGGTCAGAATGGGTTAATCTACATAATGGGTTCCAGCCAATGTTGACTAAATTATTCAGGCAACGTTTAATTATTGTGAAACGCGAATTTTGTGTAAACACAAAATCCCCAGATGAAGCCATTAAGGTCCATGTTCAGGTACGATATATATATATATATATATATATATGTTAACCTATATCTGGATGGAGTGGTAAATCTGGTATATATTTTATTTGCCTAAAATATTTTCTATATAAGAATCCACCTGCTGACTGGCTGTCCGTATTTTATAGGGGTTATATGTGACCACACCATTAACAACCTACTGGGCAAAACATTAGTTTTGCACAAAAAAATACTCCTTGGGCTAAAAACGGCCGTAGCCGTCATCATCACAAATGTGATGAGGTCGTCACATTTGGGCAAGTGGCTAGGGTCGAATTGAGCCCAAGAGTGTTTTAGTTTTGTTGTTGTTGCAAAACTAATGCTTGGAATGGATTCGGAATCATGAAAACCCCCTAGTTTGATAAGTCACATGCTACTTAAAGTGTAATGAAAATGTTCACTTATATAGGTATAAAATAAAATAAATTGCTCAATGCTCACAGCCGGTCAGCAGATGGATTCATGAATGTATAGTATACAATATTTTAGACCAATAAAAAACAAAACAAACACAAAAAAACTTAAAATTATACCAAATTTCCCACTTTGAATTAAAAAAAAAAAAGCCTGTTGGCTGCCTAGAACTATAGTGTAGAACTTGACAGCTTGATTGCTGAGGGTGTATAGTTTCGTAATTTCACCTAAGAGAACAATCACCTGCATCCTCGTCCTCTTCCCTCCATACCCAGAGCTATGTGACCCCCTGTCACCCCTTAGTCACTGGTCAGTGTCCACAGGGGGATAACAAGTGGGTCCCGTTGACCTTGGCTGACAGCCTGACAGACAGATTTGGTGTAGCATGGTGACGGATATGTCATTCTGTACATGCTGATGGGTTTGGGACAGTGGAAAAGCTGAGAGGGATACACCAGACAGACAGCGTTTTTATTTTCTTTTTTTGGGGGGGGGGGGGGGGGGGTGGATTCAATCTTAGCTTAGTGGGGACTCATGGTGAAAGTACCTGTCACCCCCATTGAAGGGTCTGCCGTCCACTAGGGGCAGTATATCATTAGCTTTCCTGTTCTGTGAGTGAAGAAGAGAGCCATCTTGTTTGTTGTCAGTTTCATGTTCTTTCAGAGATGCATGTTGTGCTGGTTGGAGGTTCTTCACCTAATTGTAAGTTTGTTTGTGTTATGCATATTTATGGAACTATGATATAGTTTATGCCTCTTTCTTTTGTTTACACTCTTATGTGAGTAACTGTTTGCTTATACTTTTTCTTGTGATAATTAGCCTGCTTATTTTAGTTCATGTTTTCCTTGTTTGTTTGTTTATACTGCAGGGCTTCTTCATCTTTGTCATTAAAGAAACAATTTGACATTGAGGAGTGTATTTCTTCACCCATGTTGCTTTGCAGGTTGATGGATATGCAGTGATCACTAGAGTGTTGTCTAGCCTTGGTAGGGAGGACAGCATTGAGGGAGAAATGGTAGTCGGTGAGCTGATGTCTGATGTAATTCCACTGTACGTCATACGAGGGGAGTGTCGACAATTTCAAATAAAATAAAAAAGGCAAGGTCACTGCCGTACGTTTTCTGTACAGCGAGTATTGAACGAAAGTGTCCAATGTATCATTGGGACACAGTCATTTTGTTAATACGTGTTTTGAACACTCACTATTGACTAGAATGCATGAATAAAGAGATACATAAAGGTGCAATACGACTCTACTCAAATACTGTACGCTACTGTATAGCTGCGTTATTTCTGACGACACACAAGACACACACCACATCTTGACTAAATGCACCAAGTCTCTGTGTTTACGTCTGTGTACGTCTGTACTCCACGTAACTTTGAGAACCGTTCGCCCCACCGAACAGTTCAAATTCCACACACGCGTTCCACACCCCCCCCCACAGGGAGCGCAGAGCCCGGTGTCCAGTCCGTCGGACACACCCTTGTCCAGAACCGCCACGCCCTGAAGCTGGCCTGTTCTGACATCACAACACTTCATACATATACATGGGCATGCCTGACACAGAACTCCATACTGTGTATATATATAGGAATAAAGGGACTCAGAGAGAGAGAGAGAGAGATCCAGAAATCTCCAAATATGGGCATAAAAGAGACCCAGACAGATGGGTGGAATGGGTACACCGACGCGGGTATACAGCGGGTATTGCAGGATCTCCAACTTCCCATCGTTACTGACTTGGTGCTCTATACAGCCGGGCACCGGTCTATAGTGAAGATAATGGTCCTGTACTATAGTACTGACTGCAGTATCAAGCGCTAATATAGGTCATTGGAATATTAACTTAGCTTTATAGCATTCATTATGGATGGATTTCTGCCCCCCCCCCCCCCCCCCCCGCCGCAGGAGAGATGAGGAACGACCTTTACATGACCCTGGAGAAAGGGGAGTTCGAGAAGGGCGGGAAGAGCGTGGCGCGCAACGTGGAAATCAGCGTCTATGTGCTGGACGCGGACGGACTGCTTCTCAAGGTAAGAGAAGCTCATCATCGCACCTGGACAGTGGTGGGGAAAGTACACAAATGTTTTACTTGAGTAAAAGTACCAATACTGCAATGTAAAACCATAATCCGTTACAAGAAAAAGTGTAAAAAAAAGTTTTCAAATGTTTTTCAAATCTACAAAGCTCACAATGCGCGTTGTGAAGCTTGTAGAGACCGGCTATTTTCAAATGGTCGAAATGCACGTAGAGCTGAAGTGGTTCATGTATGTTTTGTAATAACAATGCAACTCTACAAAGTAACTAGCGACTAAAGTTTTCAAATAAATGTAGTGGAGTATAAGTAAAAGTACTGGAAATTGGAAATACTCAAGTAAAGTACAAATACCTCAAAATTGTAGTTACATACATACAGCGCTGTTTTTTTTTCATCGTGATATGGGCTTCACTGCTGGAGTTGAGAGAGAGAGAGAGATAGATAGAGAGAGAGAGAGAGAGAGAGAGATGTGATGCTCGGGGTGCATACTTAGTTTAGACTAGTCATTGGTTAGACATGGGTTAAGGTTAGGTTTAGGTGTGCTGCCCCGTGGGAGGTTAGGTTTAGGATGAGGGTTTGAGATAGGTTGTAGTTGTAGGACTAATGACTGGTCTAACCAATGACTAGTCTAAACCAAAAACTGTCTAAACTAAGTACTGCACCCGTGATGCTCACTTAGCCTTCTCTCCACCTACAGTACCATAAACCGACTTTGTTTTCATCGGCTGACACCTATTTATTCCTCTCCTCTATCCTCTCTCTCTCTCTCTCTCTCCAGAGTTGCATGGCGGCGGGCTCCGGGGAGCCCGGGGCCGACCAGTACCACTCCCTGGTTCTGTACCACAACAACAGCCCGCGCTGGGCCGAGCAGATCAAGCTGCCCATCCCCGTGGACGTGTTCCGAGGCTCGCACGTGCGCTTCGAGTTCCGCCACTGCTCCAGTAAGACTGGCGCGTTGTCGTTTTCGGGGCGGGTGTGTGCGTTTGTGGGTGCGTGCGTGTGTGGGTGCGTGCGTGCGTGCGTGCGTGAGAATCGGAGAGAGAGAGAGAGAGAGGGGGCGGTGTGGGGTGAGGGTGAGAGATTGCTTGAGTGAGCATGTTTGTGTTTCCATAATTAGACAAGTTTGTCCACCTTCAAACCTCCTAATGAGACAAAACAACATGTTATAGCATAGATCCCAGACTTTTCTCCCCCTTCCCCTCTCTTGTCTATTTCACCTTCTCTAGCTGTCTCTCTCTATCTTCTCTAATATATAACAAGCAGGCATTATTGTGGTGAGTGGCAATATACAGTACAGTTATATTGAGGGCTTAATTGGAGCTCAAAGGACGCAAGTGAAAAATTCAGAATGTTACTGGACAGCTTTCCATTGTTTGTAATTATTTAAAAACAAACATATTTTCTATACTTTTATATATTGGACATCAATGAATGTATTTAAATGTATGTTTTATGTTGTTTTTTTTATTACATTTTTACAATAATTGAAAAGCTGTCACATTCCGAAAATGTCACTTTGCGCTCCAATCCCTCTGCAGCCACAACATTTCTTCTACTCTTACATTGATTATAGAATTAACAGTAGCATCTTCAGGATTGTTTAGCACCATTTTCATTTACAGTAGACCTGTGGTCACGCCAAAGCCCTTAAAAGGGAAATTATATCTAAACAAAAAAAATACCTTATTTCTTAACCGTGTTTGGAACACCGTTCTTCCTCTCAGTCCGCTGTGTCAGTGCTGTTCATTTGACTGCTGGGAGTTTCTTGAATTTTAGTCCTGAGCTGCCGGCGCTAATTGAGCGATCCATTCACCCTGGACAGTAGTGAAACAGGGCTGTTATGTTCATTTTCATTTCGTCACTCGGTTCTGAAAAGCAGCACTGCACGAAAACAGGTCTTGCTATGATTTATTGGCCCAAATAAACCTCCTAGCTTGTCTGTGATAATGTTTAGTCTGGTTTTTTTTTCCCCCCCACTCTCTCTGTTAAGACCCAGAAGGAGACTTATAAAAAAGGGAACATTATTAGGAAAATGTGAAGGTAAAAGCCACCGAGTGTGCCCGAGGGGAGTAACGCAATGCTCGTACAAAATGATTTTGTAATGGTGTTTTTCCATCCTTGTAAGGCTATTGTAGGCGAGGTATAATTTTACGAATTACTTGCAAAGTTATTGGCCAATATGCCACAATATACCATGCTTATTTACCTTACCTGTAAGATCGGCCGCTATACCTGTTTTCCTTTCACTCTTTTTTCCTTCTAATCATAAATAGTATTGATCAAACTGTGGTGTAATCACAATAATACACAGATTTATGATACAAGGCTGAACACCAGTGCCTCACAGTATAGATCCCCCTCTTGTTTATTGTTGGTTAAATGAAATGTAACACTAGATGAGAGATATATATATATGTCAACTAAAACCTTAATTATTAGGCCATTTTGGTAGGTGAAAAGAGCACATTTATACATCCGCAGATTCACGAGTTAAACCAAAACATTTCACAGTCCCTCCTAGGACAATGTAAGGCCAATCTAGTTTGAAGCGTGGCATGCAGCGCAAACAATATGCTCATAATATTAACAGAAACATGCAAAGCACAGCAGAAATATAGTGCAGAAAAATACCAAAGGGGTTTAACCATTTGCATAATGTAATAGACAAAATAGACAGAATACCGACAAAGTTCAGTGAACAAACATTCAACGGGGCAGAGGGGGGGAATGCTTTTCTGAACAAATACGTTTTTGAGAAGAGATTTAAAGGATGCAATGGTGTCTGCTTGTCGGATGGTTTTGGGAAGGGTGTTCCAAATTTTAGGGGCACGGACGGAGAAGGCTCGCTCTCCCTTGTTTACGAGATGGCATTTCTCTGGAACCTTTAGGAGAGCCCCGTCTGAAGACCTAAGGGTACGGGGAGGGTTATAGGGTTGTAGGAGATCAACAAGATATTGGGGTGCCTGGCCCATTTGTACCTTAAACGCTATTAAAAAGATTTTAAAATCAATTCTAAAAACAACAGGAAGCCAGTGAAGTGTAGCCAGGACCGGAGTGATGTGGTCCCGTCTCCTGGTGTTTGTAAGTGGGGTCTCCATACCGTTGTTGGTCCCACAGGGGAGATTCAGTTTCAGCTTCACTGATGGCTTCTCAGATGGTCATGAGGAGCGCTTGGGGTCAGTTACTTTGACCATAGCTGGGGCCGGGCCCGTGGACTTGCGACAGTGTCCCTGTGTCGTGGTGTTTCAGCTGTGACAGTTTCCCCGTGTTGTGTTTTGACAGCCAAAGACAAAGGGGAGAAGAAGCTGTTTGGATATTGCTTCGTCCCTCTCATGCAGGAGGACGGCCGCACGCTTCCCGATGGGACCCATGAGCTCATCATACACAAGGTAACACCTGCTCAAAGTCGACACACACTATGACACTACGACGTATTGACACTTTGACACTTTGTTTATTATGCATTCCCTTTTCCGTTGTACAAAAACACAGCAGAACACGGCTGAAATGGTTTCCGTTTGAAAGCGGTCACAGGGGTGTTTTGTCCAGAGAGTCTGCCATGATGATGAGTCGTTTGATATTAAGGAGGGGAGCTGCGTTCTTTCCACAGTTGAGAGTGGAGAACATTACGGGGGGAGGGTCTTTTCCTGTCTCAGGAGGGTCTCTTGAAGCACCCTAGTGTCTATAGACCCTCGTGCATCGTAGGAATCACTTAATGCACTTTGAGGTCTGAATAAATGCATAACAATAACAACGTGGGTAATTTACAGTCGACCCGTTAACGTTATTTACCGTCTGTCACGGGATGACAAGCGGCTCGCATTTGTCAGTGCGCTGAGAGGCCGTCCACTTATACTGTATATAGCTACGTAGTTAAATCGGCAGTGTTCATTTCACTATGAGAGTATACAAAATGTGTGTGTGTGTGTGTGTGTGTGTGTGCGTGTGCGCGCGTGAGCATGTGTACATACTGTACTGTATGCTCTAACCTACACAATTTCTAACTGTATAGCTCGTGGCTTCTGGGGTGTATCATAAATGTTGCATGGTTTCATTTCCACTTTGACTGACTGGCACTGTGTTGCATCACACAGAAGTTACAACCGAAACCTGACGACTGGCACGTGCGAAAATATATTCCAAACAGCGGATGTATTTGTTGCACATTTCCAGACGCACGCAAAGACCTGGTCTTAATCCATCCTGCGTGGTATTTGTTAATTAACGCAGATCTACAGCAATGGCAGGAAGCGTGTTAAATGACACCCTTCCCCATCATGTAAATGATTTTCAAGTATTTTTGAGTGGTGCAACCACTCCTATAGACGGCTATGTTTGTCCCTGGGTCCCTGGCTGTGTCCCTGGGTGGGTCTGTCTGTCTGTCTGTCTGAGCATGAAATAGCCAAGTGTCACTGTTGCACAGCCTAACAGACACACACAGACACACACACACACACACACACACACACACACACACACACACACACACACACATAATTAACTGTATATCTGAGGATTTGGGGTGTTACAGTACAGTACAGTACAGTACAGTACAGTACAGTGACAGTACAGTACAGTAGAGGGACCCTCTGGGAACCCTCACACGGTAACTATCATTTCTCAACCATTTCGGACGCAAGATGGCTCGCCGGAACCGGGCCGGCCCCCAGGGCTCGTTTCTTGGGGGTCTGGATGTTCCGGGGACCCCCACACGGTAACTCTGTCATTTCTCGACCGTTTTGGACGCAGGGCGGCACGCCGGCACCGGGCCGGCACCATGGCCGCGTTCCTGTGGGTCTGGATGTTCCGGGGACGCCCACATGGTTTGCAGTACCAAGTTGCACCACTCACTTCACACGGATGTGATTTCTACAGGAGTTTTAGAATGACTCTACCTTTGCCCTTATTTAGTACGCCAAGAGCCATGAATATGCTAATGTTGAACTTGTCCAATAGTCATCCAATTTTTCTCAGACAGGATAATTATAATACCTCTATCTGTGCCCTCATTTAATATTGCAAGATCTATCAATATGCTAATGTTGCACAGCTCCCATTCATGTGACGTAATAATCAATAAGAAGAAGAAAAATTGTCAACCCTACATGATTGCGCCCCTAGAATTTGAGAACATCTGAACAGAAGCACAGATTGGGGTGAACACCAAATGGCTTGCACACATCATTTAAATGCTGGAAATTCAACTAATGTGAACACAATAGTACTTTAGTTTTACTATAGTTATAGTTTACTTATGTGTTTAATTTCTTTGAGAGGGCAATTAACCCTCCCAAAGAACTGCAACTGCAACTCCTCCGTCCTCTCGGGTCTTGTGCTGTCCGCTCCAGTTGACGTGACCTTGACCTTGCGCCGTCATCTCCTGCTCTGTGGTTCTTCTCCAGGTGGCTCTAGGTCTTCCTCCTGCCTTGCGGGGTCCGTGTTTGAGCATGTTTTGGACGGTTTTGTCTCGTGTGTGACCTATCCAGTTCCCTTTCCTCCTCCTGATTTGGGTTTCTGGGATCCCTAATTGGCATTTGAGATGGCATTGGGCCAGTAAATTCCCAGAAGAAACGAGTGAAATTGGTGGTTTCAAGGTTACATATCAATTATAGTTTGACATCGTCATAAACGATACATATTGTAAACATCTTGGATGTGTTAGAACAGCTAAAAGGCTGCCTGAAGGCGGCTGTAATCTGAAGCCTTAGCCCATAGCACTTGCCATAGCACCTAGCCTTGACGACCTTGCAAGTTTATGCAAAGTTTAAAATGTATTGGCCCGGACCGGCCTAGCGATACGGGCACCTAGGTTGCTAATCTAGTGTTATCTTGCTTCTCCTCGACCGCGCACCACTCCACAAACATAGGAGCACTTGTGTCATCATCAATACACACTTAATTTAAATATCTAAGGCTTCCAGAAGATAAGCATGCATTATGGTTTTGCATGCTGGACTTTTAAAATGTAGCCTACAGTACATTTATAGTTGGTGCCAATATTGTGCCAAGTACAGTCAATGCAGTATGTGTGGCTCTAGCAACTTCTTCCTCCACGCATGATGGCATTTACTGTTATGTACGGCGACTGTGGCTCAAGAGGTAGAGCAGGTCGTCCAATTATCCATGGGTCGGTGGTTCGAATCCCGACTCCTCCTGTCGAAGTGTCCTTGGGCAAGACACTGAACCCCAAATTGCTCCCGATTTGCTGGTTGGTACCTTGCATGGCTTCCGCCGCAATCGGTGTATGAATGTGTGTGTGTGTGTGTGAATGGGTGAATGTAACGCACAATCTACGTAAAGCGCCTTGGATAAAGGCGCAATATAAATGCACCATTTACCATTTACCATTTATGTACGTGATATGCTATACTGTACACTCGGTCAAAACACAAAATTCAACTGATATCGTTCAGATATTCTGTAGTACAGTATGTAAATGTCTGAAGGAATACCTTTAACACGGAGGATGTGAACTGTGTAATACTAGTACACAGGTATTTCCACAACATCAAGGCCATTACAAAACGAAGCGCTACTAAACTACGTCTTCCTTTTGCTCTGCTCCACGGCGGATGCCAGATTCAGTCCTTACCAACCCCATACCTGCGCCTGCCAGTTTTGGAGGACAGCTTGTTGGAAGGCTGTGACAGGTCCTGTGTGTTCCCATTGATGAGAGGAGAGGGCCCCTGCTAATGCCAGATGGACGTTGGGCAACAACGCTCAATGAAGCTTGGCATGGCCTAGCTTCCCCTCAAGAACCAAAATAGACCACAGAGGAATCGGTTCAAACAGTGTGGGAAACCAAACGGCCTCAGCCGTGCATTATGGAACCACAATTAATCAAAGCGGAATGGATGTTTGGGGAGATTGGTGCGAAAGTGATGCGTTTGTATATGTGAAAGTGATACCATGGTATGGTAAAGGTGTAGGTTCCTAAACAACAGCATACATGTCCTTCTGGTGGAATCAAATTGCTTGGCATCCGTTGAAGAATTCCAATATTGAGGAAATAATTATATTTCATCAAAATCATGCCGCTCTAGTACTTTATGAGATCGACACACAACACCACAGGCCATTGTAATCCCCGTTAAACCCCCATGTAAGCCCATTTTCCCCAGTTTCTAATTGTTAATTCAGCTGCATTGAATGCTATTAGTGCAATGTCTGTTTGAAACATGCAGTCGCTCTTATTGGCCCTTTCTGAAGAAGCACTAATCAAAAAGACTGCACCGGGGCGCCCGCTGGCCTAGTGGTCCAGGCGCATGCCACACATGGACTGACAGCGCGTTGCGTGTTCGAGTCCCGTTCATGAAGACCTTTGCTGCATGTCTCTTCCCTTCTCTCTCTCTCTCCCTCCCTCTTTCCTGGCATTATTCACTTGAAACTATCAATAAAGGCAGAAAAGCTAAAAAAATATAATCTTAAAAAAAATAATCACACCCGTGTGAACCGAGTGGTGCAACTCCCCTCTGTCTCTCTCTCTCTCTCTCTCTCTCTCTCTCTCAATTCAATTCAATTCAATTCAATTCAATTCAATTCAATTCAATTCAATTCAATTCAATTCAATTCAGTTAGCTTTATTGGCATGAATGTAGTAGCTACAGTATTGCCAAAGCATGAAGTTCAACAGAAGTTCAAGAAGTTCAACTCTCTCTCTCTCTCTCTCTCTCTCATTCTCATTTTCAGGCAACAGTGCAGCACTGTCTCTCTCTCTCTCTCTGTTTTTCTGGCAAACAGCGCCCCTACTGGTACTCATTATACTGGTGCTCATTAATGAACATAAGAGGGGTGGGTGAACACATAGGTGACACGGACACATTGCTGTTCCTCGGAGTGGTTGCACCACTCAAAAATACTGCACCATTGACACTGCAATTGCTTGGGTAGTGTGTTGCTCAGCAATACACTACTAAGTGTGAAGTGTCTGGCAAGATGTGTTGTGCCCGTTTGGAGTGGGCAGGGCAGGTTCTGGTTCTGACAGCCAGACTCTACAGTACATATCTTGTTCCTCTGATCTTTATTTAATTGACTCTCTCTCTCTCTCTCTCTCCGTGCAGTGTGAGGAGAATGCCAACCTGGCAGACTGTTCGCGCTACCTCAAGCTGCCTTTCTCCAAGGCCAACAGTCCGAGTTTGAAGGGAACGAAGGAGTCCTTCTGGATCACCAGCTTCCTCTGTTCCACCAAACTCACGCAGAACGGTAGGTTTAGTGGTTCGATAGAGCGCTGCAGCCCGCCAGGTTGGCTCAGATAGTCAACACACTGACCACACACTGTAGAGACCACAGACCTGGCTACTATAGTGCAGTGGTTCTCAAAGTGGGGTCCTAGCGGGAACCGCCTTTGATTGATTGATTGATGGATTGTCAGTCTTTTAGTAGTCATGAGACTCATAAATGTAAACGGCACGAGGTACAGTCAGCAATAATTAAGGCTGCGTTTTGTGGATGCGAAAGTATAGTAGGCTATCATTAGATCATGTCAGCCTGTCACCAACATCCCACTATAGACCCCACTAGACAGCTTGCGGAAAACGGAGAAAAATGTACCCCCGGTCTGAAAAGACTTTATATGGACGAAATATGCGGCGGCAGTGTGCATTAATGTGATTGACATCAAGTGAGGCCGATTTCATTTTTAACATCCTCAGAAATGTTGCTTCGATATTCGGCCAAAAAAAAGCACCAGTGTGCAAACACCTTAAAGGTAGTGTAAGTGATTTTCGTTGGTTAAAATAAGTGTTAAAAAAGCTTTATATTGTGATAGTAGTCGTTGCTCCATGTCTCGCTCGCTTTTTTTATAGAACATGCATTTTCCGAAACTGAAACTGGGATAGCGATTTTATCCAATCAGGATAGAGAACGCAGTCAGGGATACAGATTAAACAAGTGGAATTGTTAAGTGATGACACAAGAAATCAGCAGTCAAAATTGGAACTGGACCACTATAAAAAATTAAGCTCATAAATAGCTACTCTCTCCTGATAGGCTGGAATTGTGTCACCTATGCCTGAAAATGTATTTTCTGTTTATTATAGATCTGGAGAGACAGGGAGACCCCTGTTGTTGAACAAACACTCTATAGCAATGATTACTATCACAAATATAGTGATTTAACCTTTTAACAAAAACGTACACTACCTTTTAGGGTCCATCTACGGGGTTATGGGGGTCGGAGGCCTAACACATACAGTACCAAACAGGAGGGGCCTTAAAATGAAAAGCTTTGAGAACCACTACTGATGTCTTCAGTAGAAGACCGATAACGCGGGATGCAAAGATTTTTAAACGCGTACCAGTATTATTACCTGCCTATGGTGTTGAATTGTATGCACAATTACATCAAATGCATGTCGATAAGCTCACCAAAGCATAATACATTTGAAGTACTAAGTATCCGACAGGTTGTTATAAAGGAGAGGAAATGTTTTTGTAACGTTCTCCGCATTGGTGGGCCAATCAAAAATTCACTGGCCAATGTGAGCTGCTAATTTAACCACCAAATTGCGTCCACGGAGGACAACAGAGCATCCGACTAGTACAATCACAAGATAACTTCACACATTTGGCTACATTGATGTTTTCTAGTCTTCTAGAAAACAGTCTGTTGCAAGATAATTGGGGTATGTTGCTGTAGAAGTCTGCAAAATCAATATGTAAGCAAATTAGTGCTGTTGGGCTCTTAGGCACGGAATAGTTATGACACACACACGCACACACACACACACACACACACACACACACACACACACACACACACACACACACACACACAGAGAGAGAGTAGACAGGCTGGCGGTTCGGTGAATCTTCGGGGACAGCTTTAAGAAGAGATTCCTGGTGTCTGGCTGATGTTTTATTCATACTGTTGTTTGGGGACTCTGCCTCAGCAAAATGACTTCCTTTAAACTGCATCCTGCTGCGCTTCGAAATGTCGCCGTTACCTTGTAGTCTGCGCTGTAGTGTAGTGTGGTTGCAAATGAAGGGAGTGGGGGGATGTTTCTGTGACGCTCACGTCGTCAGCGCTGTTTTGTTTTGTTTTGTTTTGCCGTGTATTTTCTCCTATCGCTCTGCGTCGCTCAATCCAGACTCGTATCTTGTTCCTTTGATCTTGATTTATTTGACTCTCTCTCTCTCTCTCTCTCTCTCTCTCTCTCTCTCTGTGTGTGTCAGGTGACATGTTGGACCTGTTAAAGTGGAGGGCCCATCCAGAGAGAATTAACGACAGCCTGTCCAAACTGAAGGAAATCGACGGCTCAGAGATAGTCAAGGTAGGTTGCCTGTACACAGTACATATTGTGCGTATACGGTGCATACTGATTTGATTCCAGACAATGATCTAAATTCGGTTGGTACGGAAATCAGTTTGTTGACCACTTTCAAACTGGCCTCCCTATTTTGGGCATGTTATTATACACAGATATTACAACAAGTGTGTGTGTGTGTGTGTGTGTGTGTGTGTGTGTGTGTGTGTGTGTGTGTGTGTGTGTGTGTGTGTGTGTGTGTGTGTGTGTGTGTGTGTGCGTGCGTGCGTGCACCCTCCCCCCAGTTTCTGCAAGACACCCTGGACACATTGTTTGGGATCCTGGACGAGAGCTCGCAGAGATATGGGCTGAAGGTGTTTGACTCTCTGGTAAGTGTCCTGATGTTGAGCTGTTAACCCATTCTGACCTGAGATCAGATTCATACGAGGTTTCCACTGGACACACACTGGTCTGATTATAACCCATTCTGACCTGAGATCAGATTCTAAAAAATGTCAGTCGTTCTTCGATTTTTCAAAAAATAGCAGACCTACAAGCTCGTAGCGCGCCACTCGGTGGCGCGCTATGAGCTTGTAGATCTGCTATTTTTCAATAGCTAAAGCATAACATGATGCTGAACACCAAAATGGGTTCCCGTTCAGAATGGGTTAACTAGCTCCACAGACAGACAGACAGACAGACAGACATACTGTAAGGAGTGGAGGTGTTTGACTAAGGTAATCATCAGACACAGGTTTTAACTTGTGAATCTTATTTGATCATGTGACCGTCTTACATTAAGTACACACTGCATGTCATCATGTGAGCAGATACTTACACGCCCGTACTAATGGTTTGAGTGAATAGCAGTATCGTGGAAGAAAATCTTTGATCTTTTTTTTTATTAAGTAAGACTAGCTTGTGTGGTAACAAGGTTAGAAACACTCTGTATTCACACCAAGCACAAGCTATGAGGATAATTATGCGAGCATCCACGTGGTCGAACGATTCTCTACTGTGGCATCAAGCTGTGCAAAGTTCAGCTGTGTAGGAGTCCACACACGGACGAGAGAGAGAGAGCTCTCCACCTCCGTGGTGCTGAAAGACACAGAGGCTATATGGATATAATCTTAAAGGGACACTTCACCCTTTTTGCAAATAAATATATGTTAATGACATTTAGAGGCTTTAGAACACTTTCCTGGGGGTCTTTATGTGTGTAATATGTGGTTTTAGATATTTTAGATTGTAGCAGTGAGCCTGTCTCTGATGTCATGGACACTGGGCTCACTTCCTTCCTGGACTACATGTTGTCTCAGTAAGACAGCTCTCCCCCTATATCCACAAGGAGGAGCAGTGCACCAAAGAATTATGGGAATTGTAGTCCAGGAAGGTAGTGAGACCAGTGTCCATGACATCAGAGACAACAGGCTCACTGCTACAATCTAAAATATCTAAAACCACATATTACACACATAAATACCCCCAGGAAAGTGATCTAAAGCTTCTAAACGTCATTAACATATATTTTTTTTTCAAAAAGGGTGAAGTGTCCCTTTAACTAGTGCTGCAATATTCTTGCTCAAATATGTGAATCTCGATTTTCCTCCACGAGAATTAATCTTTAGCTAAGGCTCTCCCACTTAGACGATTCTCACACGATTCACATTTTTTCCATGAAAATACTCATTGTCTTTAGTCTGTGTAGTTGCTTAACATTACTCCATTCAAAATGTGGCACGTGGAGCCAACGTGGAGCATCAAAGTGCTTGACTTAATACTCTCTTAAAGTCTCTCTCTTGTACAGTAGCAAAAACATGCAGAGTAACTCAAATTAATTGGACAGCCAACTAGTGCTGCACGATTGTTGCTCAAATTTAGAAATGAGATTGCATACGTATACAAGCAATCTTTTTTCTATGAATTGTGCAGCACAATTCATAGAAAAAAGATTGCTTGTGATCATAATCATCTCCTCATCTGAGTTAATAACAAAACTACTACTGATTGATTGATTGATTGTGAGACCGATTGTTTCCCCAGATGTCCTTCTGATGGATGTTGATTGTCTTTCAGAGCTTCTATCGTTGATGAAATCGCTCTGAATGTGATTCAAGTGATAATTGTTCACCTCTGTCATTGTTGTCTACTTCCGTTAGAACAATTTCTAAAACAACATATTTTCTTTTCATGAAATGGTTCGGTAAAAAGTACGTTGGTATACGGAAAACAAAGTATGTGGACCTTTTACTGTGTCTTTAGTAAAAAGTCAACAAAGGCTCACAGTACCAAAATGTAAAAAGTAGTCCTTCATTATGCAGAATTGCCAATCTCACCATCATATTATCGATCGCAGTTAGTAATGCATCAATGTCTACTGTAATTCTGCAAAGTAACTAACTATAGTAACTAAAGCTGTCAAAGAGTTGAAGTGGAGTAAAAGGTTTTCGTCGCTGTTTCTGCCTCTGATATATCGCAAAGTATCATTAATGGGGGGAAAAAAAGCTAAAGTAAAAGTACTGTACCTCTGAATTGTATACTCAAGCACAGTACTTGAGACAGAGTAAATGTAGTTAGCGCCGGTGAATAGATGCACAGAGAGGTAAAGTAATAGAGGTTGGTGAAGCAATCTCAGAACAGTCATGCTGCACTGCACTGATGGCGCGAGGCCATTGATTGATCACACGCACGTACTGTACACGCACACAAACACACACTCACGCATGCACGTGCGGTCGTACACACACACACACACGCGCGCGCGCTTGCGCGCACCCACACACGCACCCTTGTAATACTATACTGTACTTGTTTTGTGAGGACATCAATATGTTGAGGCAGATAAAAAAACGGAGAATAGCCGATCTACAAGCTCACAGCGTGTTGCACTGCGATGCACTGTGAGCATGCAGATCTGCTGTTTTCGGTGCTTAACACTGGTGCGAAACACATGACTTCAACCTAAAGATCACATCTAAATGTCTAATCCTGGCCCTAACCTTGCAATTGTATTTAAGCCCAACTCCCCAAATCTCTTTAAACCATAAAACTACCACTTATTATGAGAAACTCAGAAATGGTCCTCACTCCACGAAAGGGCCTTTCTGTGTGGAGTTTGCATGTTCTCCCCGTGTCCCCTAGGGTAGGCACCCTCACAAAAAACATGCATTCATTCTGGTCTCTAAACTACCTCCCCCTGGCCAGCTGGGAAAGGGGAAAGGAACTGGTCGGAATAACTTGTTCCTTCCACACGCTACGTCCGGCCGGGGAAATTCCCCCCTGTCAGGTGATAAGAAGCAGCTTGGACTCCTCATGCATAGAAGGAAGCATGAGGTCAGTCCGCTGCCCCCCCCCCCCAGGTTGGCAGAGGAAGTGTAGCACCCAGGATTACATTAGATAATTGACACTGGGTGAAAAAAAATGGGTTGCAAAAATCGTGGGATAACAATTAATTAATGAATTAATGAAATGGTCCTCACAATGTCTTTCTCAAATTCTACTATACGTGTGGGCACATTTGGCCCTCACACATATATTAACACACACATACATGCACACACGCACGCACACACGTTGCACACACACACACACACACACACACACACACACTCAGTCAGTCATGCACACACTCAGGCGCACACATTTCCATTCTCAGCTTGCTGATGACGAGAAGCAGTGAGGCGTTGAAGCCATCAAGTGTCCTTTTGGTGGCTTTTTTAACCCATTCTGAACGGGAACCCATTTTGGTGCTAGCATCATGTCATGCTTTAGCTATTGAAAAATAGCAGATCTACAAGATCATAGCGCGCCACCGAGTGGCGCGCTACGAGCTTGTAGGTCTGCTATTTTTGAAAAATCGAAGAACGACTGACATTTCTTTAAATTTGATCTCAGGTCAGAATGGGTTGATCAGACCAGTGTGTGTCCAGTGGAAACCTCGTATAGAATCTGATCTCAGGTCAGAATGGGTTAAATGAGCGGACGGCCCAGAGGACTCCACTCCTCCGTCTGAACACGGCCCCGACGTGGAATGAGTTTCTTTTCATAGCGTCTCACTGCTGCAGAGTGCAGACACAATGCAGTTCACACTGCAGGGGAGGAAAAAAAACGGTGGGCAGAGATAAAAAGTGTGTGCGTGTGCGTGCGTGCGCGTGCGCGCTCGCGTAACATGTGTAATTGCAATGGAGTGATAACTGATTTGTAATCTTTGCAAGATTGAATTAAGCATTCCACCACATTAAGCAGTGATTATTAGCTGGTTGGGAATATAAACGATCATATCAATCCGGTATAATGAATTATTGCTCACAATATAACTTTAGGTGTTTTGACTTTTATTAATGGTGAACTCCAGCCTTTTTAGGGCATCCATCACTGCCATTTGGTTCCCCGTTGTCGAGAGATTGTCATTTGGGTTTTGTCGTTGAATGGTAAATTGACTGATTCATCCGCAACATTTTTCACCCAATTCTTCCAGGTTCACATCATCAACCTCCTCCAGGACAGCAAGTTCCAGCACTTCAAGCCAGTCATGGACACCTACATTGAGAGTCACTTTGCGGGGGCTCTGTCGTACAGGTGTGTGTGTGTGTGTGTGTGTGTGTGTGTGTGTGTGTGGCTTTCACACATGCTGTACAGTAATGAACATTAACATCAATGTCGACACTGATGTCCTGTGAATGGTCGCATCTATATGCCAAGCCAAAGAAAACCTGCTCGCCCCCCCCATTGCAATAAATGCCAATAGAGTTGGAGTGTCAGTTTTCGAACGGCTCAGCGGGAAAGATGTGCTTGTAAACTTCATGCTGAAGCAGAGCAGGAGAAATGCTGCTGTTTAGTTGGACAGCTCTGCAGGTCGATATTCTGACTGAGTTCACACCAGATGCTTACGGTGCCCCCTGCCTGCGGAAAAACGAATTGCGCAGAGCTCTCTTCTCAGCTGGCCTCCTTTTCCCCCATGTCTTGTTCCGTCTCCTCTAAACTTCCCATCTCCTCCTTTTACAGGCATGCACGCACGCACACACACACACACACACACACACACACACACACACACACACACACACACACACACACACACACATACACAACCTGCTGTTCTCACAGACCGTCCTATTCTCACAAGCTGCACCTGCTATGATAGCGTGCTGTCACATTCCTCAGACACAGCTGACGCACAGGCGCACGGTTGCCAAATCCATCTCCCTTCACCTCCGATTCTACCTGTGATTTCCTCCCTCCGAGCTCTAAAATGGTGGCACTGCATCTGCTCCGATCATGTTTAATTAAAACAAAAACTCTACTGCTGAGAGAGAGAGAGAGAGACTCTTCCAAAACGTGACACTTATAATTCCAAACGACATGGACAGCGTTTGAGGTTTATCTGGATACCTGGAATTATTTAGGGGATGCCTTCTAAAGTAACCAACCAAAAGGATTTAGTATAGGGGATGCCTCCTAAAGTAACAAAACATTTCCTTTACCAGGGGCTGCCTCTTAAATGGATTTGTCTCCTAAAATACCCAACCAAAATGATGTATTAGGGGATGCCTCCAAAAGTAAACAACCAACATGTTGTAATAGGCGATGCCTCCAAAAGGAATGCCTCCTAATGATACCCAACTTAAATTATTTAGAAGGGGATGCCTAAAGTAGAGAATGCCATCCCTGACTAATTCTCAACCTGTGGACCATTGTTGTGTTTGTCACAGTCACAGACTCTGCCTGTCTAGCTCTTGTAATTCTATGTTATGTTCTAGTTGTTTTGGTTCTATGTTGTCTTCCCCAGGTGTTTCTCATGTGTAATCACTAATCAGCCCTCCTGTGTATATTAGTCCTGTTCCCCAGTCAGTCCTTGTCCAGTCATTGTTTGGTGTCACTCCTTGTTCAGTTCAGTGTGTGTGTTGTCTTCCCAGTTATTTTATAATAAATCACCCATCTTGCATCTTGAACTCTGTCTGCTTGCTGTCCTGCATTTGGGTCCTCACCACACCACCGGAACGTGACAGAGTTAGGTGGGGATACGGGCAAATATTTGTTCTTTTCTTGAGTTGCACAGTCTATTCTTGGGGCTTTAGTGGTGGACAGGGATCTCAGCAGTCTCATGTCCTCCCATGGCTATAGGCTCCAACCTAGCCCTGTAGCCCAGAGATGCATGTACGATGAAAAGGGCCAATTCTGCAAACTTTGAAAGGCAATGTTTAGCCAATTAGCAGGGAATATGAAATATCGGACAGATCCGGCTTGAACACTTGACTATAGAGATACTGTGTAACGATTTGCGGGATTTTTGGACAGAATCTGGAGGATTAATATAAAAACAAACGTGTTTTACAAGTCGGCCTCCTGGTGGCGATATAACAGGCCGTTGTGGAAAATTTGGGGCAGAGGTTCATCGTTGGCATCCAGGGAGTGTGTGTGCAAAATTTGACCGGGTTAACGGTGTCTGAGATTAACTGGTAAAAGACGGATGGACACACTCACACACACACACACACACACACACACACACACACACACGGACGGAGTGCAAAACATACTCTCTCCCCATGCCTTCGGCCTAGTGGAGACGTGTCTTTTACCTACAGTATACTGGATCTCTTGTCCACTCTATAGTCCCTTCCTAACATTTTAGTCTAGTTTTTATTTGTTGACGAAATTCTAAATATATTTAGTCTTAAGTCATCATAGCTTTGTTTTCATTTAGTTTCCATTTAGTTTTCGTCAGTGAAAAAATGTTGTCATCGTATTATTAAGCGCGTCGGACGGAGCCGGTAGTGCGATAGGTTCATTGAAAATAACGGAGGCGGCTGTTTTGACGCGCGGCGTTCGCAGACGGTGTGTGTGTAGCCCTTGAGTCGACGAAATCAACACATGTCTTTGTCATGAGTGAAGAGCGATTCCTTTCGGAGGGCATGTCTGAGCTCAGTGGTGTCTGAGCTCAGTGGTGTGCACAAGCCCCGTGTATGTTTTTCATCTACAGTGTGTAACATGCACTCACAGATACAAGTAAGTAGGTCGGAGAGGTTTTTACTCTGACAGTTTCTCAATATGACGAAGATCCCGACGGATCGACACGCAGGTCCAAGTGAAGTGTCTTATAGTTACAGCCAGTGAGATTGCTGAGACATTATAGACTGTATTGGAAAAAGACAGATTCTCATTCCTAGATGTGTGCGTGTGCGTGTGTGTGTGTGTGTGTGCGTGTGTGTGTGTTCGTGTTGTTTCCCCCAGGGACCTGATCAAAGTGTTGAAGTGGTACGTGGATCGCATCATTGACGCAGACCACCAGGATCACATCCAGCAAGTCCTCAAGGTGAGGAGGTCCACATTAATGTCCCACGCACGCACGCTCTCTCTCTCTCTCTCTCTCTCTCTCTCTCTCTCTCTCTCTCTCTCTCTCTCTCTCTCTCTCTCTCTCTCTTGGAAAGCTTTGAAATTTGGTATTTTCCCCCTTTTTTCTTTTTAGTTTATAATAAAATGGGGACAACAGGGTTCAGGTTGTTATGTGGTACAATATCCGTTTAGGCATGTGTTTACACCTCTACAATCCATCAATCTGGTTATAATGTTTGAAATTATTAATAATGATGCACAAAGCCCCCCCCCCCCCCACCTTTCCGGTATTTTCTGTTCACTCCGAATAAAGACTAAGATGTGCAATAAATATAACATCATTGCTGTCGGGAGGAAACCTCATAACTCCATTTTTTGAGGGTTTTAGATTTTTTTTGGGCATAAATCAGTGCTATTGAACACCCTCTGTGTGTTTTCGAAAATATTGAACCTAATGGAAAGTAGTAAAAAGTGCTTTGGAACAACTCCATTGGACCCTCAAAATGTAACTAACTAACTCCACCACCTCTCCCCCTCTCATGGAAGTCATTGACTGATATATATAAAGTTATACAACACCAACTTTGATGAGGTTGTATTGCTTTGTTTCCTGGAAAAATGTATATACTTTTTCATTTCCTGAAAAATGAAATTTTTTTGGAGTTATGAGGTTTCCTCCCGCGACAGCAGAGATGTACAGTATAGGATCCATAAGCACGCTGAGTAGAAAATGTTCATCATATTTCCCCCTGGCACCCTGACACAGGCACGCGCACCCCACGCACACCCCACGCATGCACGCACACATGCACGCACGCCACAGCGGTGACGATATCTCCCTATTACATTACTCTGCAGCGCAGGACATTTTAACCCATTCTGACCTGAGATCAGATTCATACCAGGTTTCCACTGGACAACACACTGGTCTGATGAACCCATTCTGACCTGAGATCAGATTCTAAAAATGTCAGTCGTTCTTCGATTTTTCAAAAATAGCAGATCTACAAGCTCATAGCGCGCCACTCGGTGGCGCGCTATGAGCTTGTAGATCTGCTATTTTTCAATAGCTAAAGCATAACATAGTGCTAACACCAAAATGGGTTCCCGGACAGAATGGGTTAATAAATGGAAGCGCCGCCTTGCCTGCGGTGTGTCGTGAATCTCCATGTTGCCTTAAGTTATTCTAATGACTCATAGTTAGACGGTGGTATCGGAGAGACACGCGGCAGCCGTCACGGTGCTGCTGCTCCTTCATTCATCGCTCGCGCAACGGAAAAGAATGTTCCGTCCAGCCAGCAGGAACACTGATGAATAAGTAATGTGTAATGTAATGTAAAAGTTGTTTAGTCATTTTTTCCCCCTTCCCTGTTGTGTTGTGTGGGAAACCATACGTTATCTTTCTGACTAAACTATACCCTGGTACCGTATATGTACAATATAATTCATTCTGCATCAGTTGTTTAGATCAGTTGTATCCCAAAGTGGGGTCCGGGGACCACTAGGGGTCCTTGAGAGAGTTCCAGGGGGTCCCCAGCAAAATGATAGTTGGGACCCAAATGGACCCTTATGGGTCTGTAACTCAGAGAGTGTACAAATGGACCCTGACGAGTCCAGTTGGTTCCATTTGTACACTCTTAGAGTTACATTAACTTTGATTTTACAATATACATTAGGGTCCCAGAGATAGAAATGCCATTAAATGAGCGACCGTAGCCTATTTCAGGTCAAACCCGGGGGGGGCCATGAAATGAAAATGGTTGAAAATCACTGCTAGAGCCGTAAGAAATTCTTCTCTTATGGAGGTCCATATATTTTCAAATGGGGGTCCGTAGGCTAATGAGTATAGCCTATCATTTTGCCGGTCCTTGACATGAAAAAGTTTGGGAACCCCTGGTTTATAGATTGCATCAGCAAACAGTGCAACAACCCTGTTCAGTGTCACATTCTGCCCTCATTTCTATTTTAAAGCTATAATCTGTATACGTCTATTCCCACCTCCTTCTGGCTCTGTGCATAACTGTAGTTCCGTGTAGTTTCCTTGAATGAGCCGTGCCTATTTCCTTGTTCTTAGTCTAACCCATTCTGAACGGGAACCCGTTTTGGTGTTAGCATCATGTTATGCTTTAGCTATTGAAAAATAGCAGATCTACAAGCTCATAGCGCGCCACCGAGTGGCGCGCTACGAGCTTGTAGGTCTGCTATTTTTGAAAAATCGAAGAGCGACTGACATTTTTTTAAATCTGATCTCAGGTCAGAATGGGTCAATCAGACCAGTGTGTGTCCAGTGGAAACCTCGTATGAATCTGATCTCAGGTCAGAATGGGTTATGTTCCCGCAGCCTCGTCGGACGGGGCTCGGCAGGAGATTTGACCTAACTTATTATAGCGTGAGCTTGTAGATCAGCTATCGTGTGTTGTGTCGTCTTGTCTTCCAGGCCAGCGAGTACATCTTCAAGTACATCATCCAGTCCCGGCGGCTCTTCTCGTTGGCCACCGGGGGGCAGAACGAGGACGAGTTTCGCGTCTGCATCCACGAACTCTTCATGTCCATCCGGTTCTTTCTGTCCCAGGACAACAAAGGCACCAGTCCCGTCACTCAGACACAGGTGCGTGTGAACGTGTATACGTGTGCGTGTGCATGTGTGTGTGTGTGTGTGTACCGTTGTGCATGCACCTGTGCCCTAACAAACATTTTGTAAAACACCCATATAGGACAGAAGGGAACAGCGATACTATATTGACATGCAAATGCAATACCGTCATTCTCTCCCAACAAGGAGGGGACAATTAAAAAGCATTTGTAGATCTGTTATTTTCTCTATTAATGATACGTGTAGCTTGCGGAGTTTGTTCAGTCAGATATACTCGAGGGGTTTCATGCTGTTCTCAAGGGCGCATACATACAGTACATATACTCAAGGGGTTAATATGCTGCATTACCATGTGGGTGTATTCAGTGTGTGCCAGACCCACATGTCATTTGCTGATGTGGCAGTCAGCTGACCAATTGGGCGGTGGTATTTAAGCTCACTAGACGGCATGCTTCTTCCTGCCTTCCTTCTGCATAATGGTTCCTGGTTGTTGTGTCATGTGACGTTTGCCCCACCTGCCGCCCCAGCACCACCGGCGGGCTCTGTTATTCCTGTTCCCCATGGGGGCGTTTGTTATTGTATAACTATCTCCCTGCTCTTAATGTTTAATGATGGCGTTTAATTGTGCCGAGCAGGGAGAAAAATGTAGCAGAGCCCGAACGCCAAGATAAAATGTTATATGCACACTTAAAATGCTATAATAATAATTATTGGTTAAATCTATTCGGGAGTTGTCTGACTGAATTTATATTTTCTGAAAAAAGCAAGTACTCCAGTACTTTAACTCAAGTACACATTTGATGGAACGACTTTCACTTGTTGTTGTTGAATTATTGACCAGGAGCATCTATACTGTACTTTTCCTCTAGTACTGCGGTTGAGTGCTTTATCCATCGCTGCTGCCGAGTGGCTAAACTGCAACTTACTGCACTATGCATAGTGTTAGTGTCCTCATTAAAGCTGTTCCGCCTGCACGCCACACAATGTCCTGTTTCCAGATGGACCCTGTTTTAATTAGGTCACAACCGGTGGTGTAAACGGTGTGTAATTGGATCCCTGCATGCTATACTGGAGGGTTCTGGGGTGGCACAGAGGCCCAGTGCCAGGTGTCTGGGTATTTTCCTTACCCACCACATAAGCCCTGTTATACCGTGTCATACAATGAGCTCTAGTGGAAATAGATCTATAAGCTCAGAACGCGTCACATTTGTGACATATTGTGAGCTTCAGGTTGACAAATCCCTTTATGAAACTGTTCTACAGTGCCTTTATTGAGTCAGTTGACTCAGTTATCTCCTTCTCCATCATTTGTTGGTATGGAAACCTAAATATAAAGGACGAAAACCACCTTGGTAGGATTGTGAGAACGGCCTCAAAGATTGCCGGAGTCAATTTCAGTAGTCTCTAGACCAAGTATTTAAAAATCAGGTGCTTAAGAAAGCCAAGTCCATTTTGTACGGACAACTCCCATCCCCTCAGCTCTGAGTTCAAGCTGCTTCCCTCTGGCATTCGCCTAAAAGTTCCAGGGGCCAAAAGCAACAGGTATAAGTTCTCCTTCGCGCCTGTAGCTATCAAGGCTCTAAATGCCGATAGAAGGAGGTAAATTGCATTTGTATTAATTGTATACATTTTTTATACAACTTTCTGGAAAAGTTATGAATTATAATGTTACACTGATACCTTGAATTGCCATCCTGTTTTAAATGTTCTATGTGTACTATGTGCCTTTTTGCTGTGTTTTTGTGTTTCATGTCACCTGCCTGTGTTATGCCTTGCTGTAAACCAAATCGCCCCACGGGGACAAACTAATAAATTAACCTGAACCTGAAGCTTGTACACCGGCTAGCTTTGAAAGAATAGAAAATAAAGACATTTATTTGACATTGTAATTGATTTGTAATGATTATTTAGGAAATATTTGCCAAAATAGATACATTTGGATATTGATAATCAAACATATCAGACGGTCTACATTTCCCAAAAGGAAAAAGGAAATGAATCGGTCTGACCAGAAGCAGTATAATGAAACATATCCTCACCAGTGATACAAATTAATTAATGCCCAGAAGGGGGCGATTAGCAGAAGCAGAACACCGCTTCTTCCTGCCAGCAATTCTCACTCTTGCTCATGAGAGCAAAGCAAGCCGGCCTAAAACGCCCACCATAACTCCAATTATACGGCAACAACAGCTGCACGTGGGTGTGCATGAGCGAGGGAATTGTGTGTGTGTGTGTGTGTGTGTGTGTGTGTGTGTGTGTGTGTATGTGTGTGTGTTTACAGACGACGCGTGTGGTTCTCCCATGTGTGTCTGTCCTTGTTCCGCTATATTATACCTCCTGCTTGTGTCTCTTCACATACTGTCAGATCCACACTGTTCATTTGAGGGACAGAAGTATCACTTGTGTGGGACAGGGGGGGGGGGACGGGGCGACTTATTACTCGACTTATTACTTAAATGACTCGATGTCATATTCCACCACATTTTGTTACACCGCTCTAGTGTTTCTTTTGCACGAAAAGAGACAATGAGAGAGAGCTTTTACAACAGAAAGCCAACTGTTATGGGACTATAACTATTAGGGCATTTGAACACTGCTGCCTGGCTGCCAGTCACAATGTGGGACAGGGTCTCAATTTGTGGGACGCCTGAAAAGTCTTGTTCGACTGCCTACACCAGAGCGCACACCGGAGTTGATGATTTGAACACCGTTTAAAACACTCATGGGGAAGGAGAGATGAGGTTTTATTGAAACATGTTTGTTTATTTATTTACGCCTGCTTGCTCAGTGGAGAAGGGACTTTAGCTATTTAGAAATAGCAGATCTACACGCACGTTCATAAAGCGACAACGAATGCCGCACTACAAGCTTGTATAGATCTGCTATTTTCCTGGAAAAACATATTTTCAGATGGGGGGGGGGGCCTACGGCCAATTACAGATCATTCTGGGGCCGAATATATATAATTTTGGTGGTCCTTGACATAAAATTGTTTGAAAACCACTGATATTCAGAAAACTGTCATGCTTTAGAAGACATTTTGTAGATCGAGGTAACCTACAGTACGTTCCTGGTGATTTGTGTTGTGTTGTTGTATACCATTAACTCCGCTCCATCATTAGGCGGTGTTCCTGCGGACCTTCCCGGCCATCTATGGCGAGCTGCTGAAGATCTTCACGGTGCGCGAGGTGGCCGGCTTCGTGCGTGAGACGCTGGGCAGCCTGCCCGCCACGGCCCACGCAGAGTGCCCCCTGGAGGCCGTCAAGCTGCAGTGCATCGTCAAGACGGTAGAGAGTCAGCTGTACATCAACCCCGGTACGTATGCGGTGGTTTCGCAGACCAGGCGCGCGCTATACACATTCAGGACGGGAAACCCTTTTGGTGTTTTACGCATTATGTTGTACTTTAGCTATTGGAAAAATAGCAGATCCGGAGGGCACAGTTGGTATAGTGCTGTCGTCTCACAGCTAGAAGGTCCTGGGTTCGATTCCCGCTGGTGACGCTGTGGGCGCTGGGGGGCGTGTTCCCTATAGGGTAGGTACCCTCACAAAAAACATGCAGTAATCCTGGTCTCTAAACTGCCTCCCCCTGGCCAGCCGGGGCGGCGGGGCGCCTGATGGAGGGGAAAGAAACTGGTTGGAATGACGTGTTCCTTCCACGCGCTATACGTCCAACCAGGGAAACTCCCCCCTGTCAGGTGTAAAGGAGCAACTTGGACACTCATGTATGGAGGAAGCATGAGTTGAAGGCCGTCGCTCTCCCCATGTCGCCCATAAATGGGGACCAGGTTGGCGGTGGTAATTAAATATGAATACTAAATATATTATCATTTTTATTATGGCCACTTGGTCTTACTTAGACATTTCCATATTCCGATAATAAATAACACATGATTATTTTTAACCCAATATATTCTATGTTTGTTAATGTTAATGTTTTTACTTGACTTCACTTATAATGTGCTTGGCATGCGCGCAGTGCATAAAGAACAGAATTTAGATACACGCACAGTCGCACACACACACACACACATGCACACGCACACACACACACGGTAGTAATGCTGAATAAACCGTTTTAAACTCCCTGATTCATGCGTGCTCAAACAAAACGCTGACTTTGATCAATGCTTCACACAGTTGTCATGCTGCACACGTGCCCCAGCCATTGGTCTGCGTTATATGTCCCTCTGGCTGAAAACGCCACACAGCAGGCGACTCCACAGCAACACCGGGGATAATTGTCACACACGCACATAGTACAGGCATTATATGGGAAAAAAGGGGTCAACCTCCAACTAATTGCAAAAAAACCAAACTCAGCTGATTTTGTATCTTACATATGTCCTGAATAACATACAAAAAGTTGCCTGAAATTGTCTGAGGGGAAAGTGTTGAAAATTGCCTGTACAGTATGATCAAGTGGCTATGGCCGTTATTAGCCCAAGGAGTGTTTTTATGCAAAACTAATGCTTGGAATGGACTCAGCATCATGAAAACACCCTAGTTTGACATGTCACATGCTACTTAAAGCAAAAGGAAAATTTGAAATGATTTGCCTTATATAGGATGTCTATGGTGGCCATACTGTACAGGCAATTTTCAACACTTTCCCCTTACTTACTTACTGTTACTGGACTAACACACACACACACACACACACACACACACACCTACGCGTTGCTGAATCCTTGATTAAGATGACAGGTCATACAATTATAGTAGAAACGTTTTATTTGCGATTATTGGCGAATATAACGTGGACACGTTTAAATTGCCTCGGAACACAATTAAAGCTGTGTTATTTAAACGGATGCTAGGTTCGTTGTTTACATGGATGCCATATAGTTTACGTTGACATAATGTTTTTCGATAGTATACTACAGTATATTGGATTACTACAATGACCATAATGCTTTGCTGCGCTCATCACACCTTGTGGAGAGGGAGATATAGGGCTGTCTTATAGGGTCTGAGCACACTTTAGATTCCATGCGCGGACAGAAGAAGCTGTGTTTTGCGTAATTTCCGGGTTTTTTTTAGACAGCTGGTGGATGAAAATGAAGCTCCACCCAAGCGACAGGTTGCCGCGTCAGAAACCCGGGAGCTTCC
>NC_137884.1:2969615-3119683 GCF_963924005.1 Protomyctophum bolini | reverse complement strand
ACCCAAGCGACAGGTTGCCGCATCAGAAACCCCGGAGCTTCCTTTGGCCGCGCATGGAAGTTCAAGTGTGAGAAGGCTGTTACTAGTTAGGATAGTTAGGACTAGGAACCAAATGGACACTGATGTGGCTGACATTTTTTTAACACCACAAATCTTGTACAGGGGTCCTACAAAATCTTTTCAGATGCGGGGGTCCGCGGCCAAATACACATTAACTTAGCGGTCCTTGACATGAGAAGGTTTGACAACCAAATAATCTCAACATCATCGTCTCAGTCCGTCAACAACAACTTGTAGACAACTAAGGCTTTAACTTTCACTAAGAGGTCACCTATAAAGGGACAATACTACACAGCAACATTGTGAGAACAAATTCCACTGTGATAAAGTGTGTGACAAAATAGTAGGACTGTGACTTTGATCCACTGAAACCTCTCATTCTCGCCATGTGAGGCTGTCAGCGGAGAGTTTTGGCGCCATCTGCTGGCTAGAACCTCTACTATATTCATACTCTACTCTGCATTGTGCTCTATAGTCCCAGTTTTCTGAAGGCGGCATACCTATTTCCTGTTCATTTCCCCATAGCTTTGTTTCATTGGCTCAGAAGCTGAGTTTGAACTGGAAACACACGACACCAGTTCAAATGTGTTTCCAGTTCAAATTGGCTGCTGAGCCATTGAAGCTATGGGAAAATGAATGGGAAAACACAAAACATATGTACGTGTGTAATGGTGATTTTTCTTCCGGTACCGCGGAACGTCACGCGCACACGCACGCACGCGCATACATGTGCGTGCGTGTGCACATAGCAGCTGATAGCCTAGCCTATATTGTATGTATGAGAGTTTTACAAAAGTAGACTTAAGTTAAAATACAAACTTCTTTACTGCACAGTAGCGAAACTAAAACGTTTGCTTTGGACCAATCTGTTCTTTGATGGTGGAGGAGGCATTCTTGTTGTGTGCAGAACAAACAGCAGCAGTACTGCTGCGCAGTAGCCTATACTGGAGCCATACTGCTGTGTAAGTGTTGCTTACTGGCTTACCGTGTATGAGAAGTTAACGTGCGCTCAGGTAAACGGTTAAAGCTGTTGTTATGCAAAGTGGTAGCTACTTGAATTGGGCAGGATACTTGACACGGTGTGAAGCTGTTAAATCTAGTAAACCGCCAGTAAACCTAGACAACTCAGCACTGGGTACTGCGTGCGTCTTGGAATGTCTCGTGACCCGAGGTTAGGTGCGGCTTCTCTTGAATCTAGGGGGTACGCGATGCACGTGCACCGTCCTGTTCCGTACCCGCGGCCGCGCGTCACAATTTCTTTGGTATGACACACCACTGTGTATACGCCGCCATCCGAAAACTGGGACTATACAGTTATTCTCATACACGTTGTGCGTTTGCGCCAGGGGGGCAGTCAGACAGATTTTTTGTGAAGCCACTAAGGAAATGAAAGTTCATATAATGGCCTGTTGTGGCGCTATCATTGGGCTCAAAAAAACCCATAGCCCCATAGAAGTCCATGTATTTGGGCCCAACTTCACCTAGACTGTATTACCTTAATAAACATGGTCATGAATACTTTTCGCTTCCAGTCACTAGTTTAAAGTCTCATTTCTAATGTCATAATATTCTTTTTGGAAAATGATGGCCCCATTTATAAAAAAAATGACCATAAAGTCGCGCATGTTCTGAGGGGCGTGGCTACCGTTACAGTTCATGAACGGGATCCCCCACCCACTCGAGTCAAAATAAAAACCAACGAAGAAGAAGGGGGGAAGTCCCGCCTCGTTGTCTGGGCCAGCCAATGGTCAAACTGGGCTCAAACTGGGCTCAAACGGATCTTGAAAGATGGCGACTTACAGTGCAAGGGATTTCAGGCTTCATTTTACGTTCATGTTAGACCCGGGGAACGCTTTGTCCATATTTTTTACAGTCTATGGTTTGCGCTCGTCTACAGTATATATGACGCACCGACATAGCACACTTCACGCACAGCGTCGATTTCTTTATCAAAAGATGCACATGACTACACCTGCATGCTTTCAATACATAATGTTCATGTAATTGTTGTGTGTGTGTGTGTATGTATGTGTGCGTGGTGCAGAGTCGCGCTGTGTCCTGCTGCCTGTCGTCCTGCGTCTCCTGCATGCCCACATGCAGGAGCAGAGGGATCTGGTGACGTGCGCGCGCATCCTCACCAGCATGCTGTCACTCATCCAGAAGGAGGAAAGCACCACGGGGGTGAGTGCAGTATACATGCCATGGGGTTTAATTAAGCAATAAGCCACGAGAGGTCTCAGGTTACCGGGTATTTTACACTGGCTGGGGGCATAGGCAGACCCGACGCGCAGCGGAGGGTCTTCTACCCCGCAGCCAGTGTAAAATACCCGGTAAGCTGGGGCCTCAAGTGGCTTATTGCTTTTCTAAAACGGTTACAAACATTATAGCAATATTAACCTAATAAAACTATTACATTCACAAAAGTATCTACGCTTTGCGCCACCAGAGCGAGCGAGCCAGAGCCACAACACTTCCTTGTTTTGCTCCGCAAGTAGACTATGTGACGGGAGAATAGCGCTTGATATCTTTACGGGGCTGCCTGGAGCCACACATTCACAGTCATATGAGGCGTGCGGTGCTTAGACGCCCGCACGGCATGTGTTTGTAAAGCAATGAAGCGCTCCCCTTCCCCAGTTCAGCTACAAGGCTGCAGTTTGATACAAAGTGATTGAAGGAGTGGGTTATCGGTGAGTCACGTGACGGTAACCAGCCAATCAGAATGAAGTATTGGGACTACCCGTTTTAGAATGAGATATACTGTACTTAGGCCAGTGCTTCTCAAGGTCCGTATATGGCCTTAGTCCTACTCCTCCTCCCAGCCAGTCTGCATTACAAACAAGAAAAGGAAATAATACACACAGTATAACCCCTTTTGGTTATACTTTAGCTATTTTGGAAGAATCTTACAAATGTGGCGCAAATCTTTGAATATATATATTCTTTCAGAGCGAAGGTTTTTAACTTGAATCTTTTGCTTCTGGGTGGGGTCCCTGGAACAACCTATTTTCAGATGGGGGAAATAGTTTGAGGACCACTGACATAGAAACATAGGTTTTTACTACATTTGTAGAATCTGGTCTCAGGTCTAAATTGGGTTAAACCCATATAAAGACCTGAGTCCGTTTCTACAAGGGCCTTCGTTCTCACACTTTTCCCTAATCATTATAATTCTTTCTCCAAAATATCAGCGCGGCACAAAGTGACGCGCTGTGAGCTTGCTATTTTTGAATAGCCAACACTCTAAAATGATGATACACAGACGCTTAATTTGCTTTACGTCTACCACTGCTGGGATGAGGAAGTAGGAGTTTTCTGAATCGCTGGTTACTTAGCAACTGCAGTGAAGCAGGGCTGTGGCAGGTGTGCCTGCTCCCTGCTGCTTATAGGACCTTTCTTTTAATTAAAACCTGTGCTGCTTCCAAGACCTTTTAATTAAAACCTGTAAAGATTAAGCACTGCATGGGCTGGTTGGGTGGAGTGTTGTTGATCTTTAAAGCCACACACATACAATCATTAGCATTAGAGTGGATCTGTGATCATAGTCTACGCTGGTCTGTTTGAAAATCCAATACGAGAATGGTCAAATGAATAATTCAAAAAATGAGCGCGCACACACACACACACACACACACACACACACACACACACACACACACACACACACACACACACACACTTTACCTCAGCTGCATTCTCTCACTTGCACTGTCTAGGCTAGAAGACCTGCAGACACAAAGAAGAACAGAGATTACTTATGTATTACAACTCTCACCGTAGCGGTAATTCACTGAATTGTAAAATGTAAAGCCTGGGACCGCGTGTGTGCTTGCGTGCGTTCGTGCGTGCGTGCGTGTGTGTGTGTGTTTGTGTGTGTGTGTGTGTGTGTGTGTGTGTGTGTGTGTGTGTGTGTGTGTGCGCGTGCAGGAGGCGGTGGTGTCGGAGGAGGTGGAGCTGATCGTGGACAGTCTACTGGGGGTTCTGCTGAGAACCATCCTGGAGATCACCAACAGACCCCAGCCCACAGGGGGCGCACTCCGCTTGCAGTTTCAGGACGTCACCGTACGTTGCTTCTGTGTTCGTTTTCAGCATGGAGTCATAAAGTGGCGCTCGGTGGCGTTATGATGAAGCACCCGGAAGAACGGTCTACTTCCCCATTTTTATGATTCGGACAACCAAAGTTCGGTGTCCAAAATGACGAAGTGCTCAATGTTAAACTAATTCTGGGCGGGAACCCCTTTTGGTGTTTTCAGCGTTATGTTATTTCTTTAGCAATTGAAAAATAGCAGATCTGCTATTTTTGAAAAAGCATAAAAATGTGGTTCAAATCTTTGAATATATATTCTTTCAGAGAGAACGTTTTTAACTCCTATATCTTTGCTTCTGGGGGTGCCCGGAACAACATATTTTCAGATGGGCGTCGGCGGCCAAATACATCTAATTCTGGGGGTCCTTGACATGAAAACCTTTAGGATTTAGAAGATTTATTTTTTATTTTTTATTTCAGTCAGGTCTAAATACCCCAGCTGCGCGGCCGGGGTTTCCTCGTGTTAAATGCAGGGGTCCGCCTGCAGTTCTAGCTTCGACCACTATACGTCTTTCCGGCTTCGGCGCTGCGCCATCCTTTTTCTGGGGGACTTGGTTTTCAGAAAAGACAAACTAAAAAGAAGGGAGGGGGGGGGGGGGGGGGGTGTAGGGATGGATGGAGAGTAAGGAGAATCAAGCCACAAATGAAAATGTGTCGAGGAGAAATCGATGACACGAGAACGTTTGAGAAACCCACAAGTCTTAGTTATACTTTGGAGAGTATACTTTCCAAATCAATACCCGTACAGTGTAATAGTTCTCTTACATTCAATAACAACTGTCCGTCTCGTCTTCTTGCCGATCGCTGTGTGTGTGTGTGTGTGTGTGTGTGTGTGTGTGTGTGTGTGTGTGTGTGTGTGTGTGTGTGTGTGTGTGTGTGTGTGTGTGTGTGTGTGTGTGTGTGTGTGTGTGTGTGTGTGTGTGTGTGTGTGTGTTGCGTTGCAGGGGGAGTTTGTAGCGTGCCTGCTGGCCCTGCTCCGTCAGATGAGTGACAAACACTACCAAAAGCTGCTGCAGAAGTTCACCAACAAAGACGACCTGAGGGTAAGAACATGCACCTGTGTGTATGTGCACGTTGCGTGCATGTTGCAGTGTGTTAGCGACACAATGCGTCGTGGACTTGTGAGGTTGTTGTTGTCAGTACTTTTATTTTTTTTAAGGATTTGATTTCAAAATGTTTGCAAACTTTGTGCTCGTGGCCCCCTGATCAAAAATGTAATTGGATTAAATGAGGCATGTTAACACGCACACTCGCCTCGTTTTCGAAGGGGGTCCTTATCACAAATGTACACACAGAGTACAATAGAGAGAGCATTACAACACATACGTCCATGCCTATACATGAACAAGGACAACTTAACAAAAAGACAAAGGCCACTCCCACACCCGATACCGGATCACCCACAAAATAACAGACATCACGCATTAATATATATTAGTAAAGCCTGCTCATGTGTATACCACTCTCCTTTCCAATTGTTCCCCCCCTACTTTGGAAACCTGTAAACTAACAGTGGCCCGCCCCATCCCTTCAAAGTGAAACCTCATCCTGAATGTAGTCGCCGTCGGGTGGAAACCCCCAAATCTGTTACTTTTCAGGAAATGGAACAAAAGAAAATCTGAAATAGTGAACATTGCAGATCTACAAGCTTCTAAAGCGATGCATCGCGAAGCGTTTGGGCTTGTAGATCGGCACTATTTGCACTACTTTTGCTTGACACTCTTGTCCTTAAGTGATGGAAAAACAACAAAAACACATAAAAAGTACACAGAAAGGTTTCTGCCTTTATATATGATATAGCCTGTGCATCTCTTCATTTACTGTTCTGGAGTGATTCATTTTTTCACCTCCTCTCCATTTCTCGTCGGTCTCCATCTCTCTCTCTCTCTCTCTCTCTCTCTCTCTCTCTCTCTCTCTCTCTCTCTCTCTCTCTCTCTCTCTCTCTCTCTCTCTCTCTCTCTCTCTCTCTCTCTATCTCTCTCTCTCTCTCTCTCCATTACCATCCAGCTCGCCCACTCACATCAGCAACCATAAGAACCTCAGAGAAGTGAATGAGTCACCACACTGCAGTGGCGGAAACTCGTGCCGCACACCTGCATTGTGATAGATACCCGTGGCGTGCAAAATACTGTATTTCTCTCTCTCTCTCTCTCTATCTCAAATGGACTCAGTCATCCCCCAGACGTTCACACAATGGGTGGGCTCACCCACCACATCGCTGCCTGTGACGTGGGTTTCTGCAGTCAGAGAGAGAGAGATGGAGAGACAGAGGCATTCGTATACTTGTTGGTTTGCATGGTTTGGATGAGTTTATTCTGGAGGGTTTTGGTGCTCAAAAAATCAGCTGCTATCTGAAATAGCAGAAGATGCCCGAGGAGCTCCACTCCTTACTGATGAAGTTAAAAGAAAATAAGATGTTCTGGGTCAGTCGCATAATCCTTCATTAAATATGTTCATCAGACAAAGGTCATTTTCTCCCGAAAGGTCACGTTTTAACTTTTTGATTTAGCCCTATAGAGCGCCGCAGTCCCTCCAACTTTCAGAAAAACGAGTGGCCCAGGAAATGAAACCTCAATGCATTCTCCCATCGGCACTTCTAATATAATTTATTTAAAGACGGTTACGCCGCGGACAAAGCCAACTCGGATCGTGACAAATCATGACAATGAACACAATGTTTTGGGCCGATCAAATAATTTATAAGACGAAAAACAAAACAAATAGTGTTGTCTCCTGACTTTCTTTTCTTCTTTCTAATGATTTGATCGGCCCAAAACATTGTGTTCATTGTCATGATTTGTCACGATCCAAGTTGGCTTTGTCCGCGGCGTAACCGTCTTTAAATAAATTATATTAGAAGTGCCGATGGGAGAATGCATTGAGCTTTCATTTCCTGGGCCACCTCGTTTTTGTGAAAGGGGTAGGGACTGCGGCGCTCTATATACTTAGCTGTACAACGAATAGTGAAAAATAGACAATCAGCTCCCTACGTACTGCTCTAGCCTGTAGATCTGTTCATGTTTATACTATGTATATATATTTTCTCTCTCTCTCTCTCTCTCACTGAGAGAGAAAGATATTGTGAGAGAACCCAATCACTGCAGAGTTCACGCCACAGGGGAAGGATATTGCTATTCTGAGAATACGTCATTGTCGGACTGTGTCGAACGATAATGACTATCGCCGTGACGCAGCGAGGGTGTTTTATGTAAGATAGAGGAGAGGAGACCGCCGTAATCATGCAGCGTTATAGTTTGATCCAAACTATACTTATCTGGTTGAGATGGATATAGCCCTGCAGGGGAGGAGGGCCTGTTTCACCACTTCTCACCAGTGGTGAAAAGTTATTATTAAATTAGAAACATGCTCCAAAACAATTTAACTTCCAATATTAACAACTTTCCAGGAAAACAAGTCCAAAGTCACTTTGGGCTGTCTGTGCCAATCACAAATTTCTTTGTGTGCACATGAATACATTGTTAAAATGTGCGCGCGCGCGCGTGTGTGTGTGTGTGTGTGTGTGTGTGTGTGTGTGTGTGTGACTGCTGCTTTGGAACGGATTAAAGACTCAGATGTGTTGTGTTGAGGTGACTACAAAAGCCTTGTCATCTACAGCAGTGACCTGAGGGATTAGACACAGCAGAGCAGATGGGTAATTCACAGCGCAAGTGAAACAAGACGGCAGGCAAAGTGCTTGCTCTCCATTTTACTGAGCAAACATCAACTTTAAGCACGCACCAATCTCTCAAACTGACCTCGAAAAACCTTCCGTTGATGATGACACATAAGGAAAGGATGTCGTTTGAAAATCGACAAGCTTTGAGCTTGCAGATCTGCTACTTTTGATTATTCTGTGTGACACCGCAGTATGTATGATCAACTATATTGGTCATTTGTGTCTAAGAGACGTTCTAAAGCAGGGGTGTCCAAAGTGCGGCCCACGGGCCAAATGCAGCCCTGGGCCGAATGTTCTACGGCCCACAGCTTCATACCTGAATTGTATTATGAACGGCCCACCCAAAAGTATGGGACATTTTTCATTGTTTTTTTTTCCCAGAGTATCATTTGTCTGTGTTCCTTGTATTTTTTTCTCCATTTTTTTATTATTTTACTTTGGTCTTCTGGTTACATTTCGTAATAGGACATATGGCTGATAAAAACGGCCAAGTTACACTTGTTGTTCACAGCACACACACACCTGACAAAATACCATTGATATTAAATATTGATATCATCATCATTGATTGAAGCCTCACACCATCAAAGAGCGATTATACAGTTCAAATGCAGTGTGTGTTGCGTGTTTGTCTGCTCGGAACATTGCCAAGCGTTTGTGTTTCATCTCCAATTTCAGTTTCTGCTGCACCACAAAGGCAGCGAGGGACCTATAATGTTGCACCGTGGTGCTGCTGTTGTGCTTAACACATTCTGACCTGAGATCAGATTCATACGAGGTTTCCACTGGACACACACTGGTATGATTAACCCATTCTGACCTGAGATCAGATTAATAAAATGTCAGTCGTTCTTCGATTTTTCAAAAATAGCAGACCTACAAGCTCGTAGCGCGCCACTCGGTGGCGCGCTATGAGCTTGTAGATCTGCTATTTTTCAATAGCTAAAGCATAACATGGTGCTAACACCAAAATGGGTTCCCGTTCAGAATGGGTTAATAATCATGAGCTACTGGATTTGGTTCTGGCTCGAGGCACATCTCTTTCCTCCTCTCTCAATGCTCTCCCCTCTCTCTCTCTCTCTCTCTCTCTCTCTGGTCACTTAATCCAGGGGTTCCCACGCTTTTTTCATAGCCTCCGGTTGTGAAGAGATACAAATTGCCAAAAGGCCGATCTGCAAGCTCACAACGCATCGCTTTGCAACGTGTCATTTTTTTGACGTGTCGTTAAACTGCCATAATACTCATATGAATTGAATTTGAATCGATATGAACATTCTGTGCCTTGAATCAAACAAATAAGCATAAAAGTGAAGGCATTTATAATGGCAGCCAGTGGTAAGGTTTCTCCTGTATGTGCTATGTTATCCCAGGACTTCCTGCTCCAGATCTTCACGGTGTTCAGGATCCTGATCCGACCAGAGATGTTCCCCAAGGACTGGACCGTCATGCGCCTGGTCACCAACAAGTAAGACCTCTCAGTCACTCAGCCCTGGTCACCAACAAGTAAGACCTCTCAGTCACTCAGCCCTGGTCACCAACAAGTAAGACCTCTCAGTCACTCAGCCCTGGTCACCAACAAGTACGTAAGACCTCTCAGTCACTCAGCCCTGGTCACCAACAAGTACGTAAGACCTCTCAGTCACTCAGCCCTGGTCACCAACAAGTACTGTACTTGAGTGAAAGTTTGAGGCATTTGCACTTCACTTGAGCATTTCCAATTTCCAATACTTCTACTCCACTACATCTCAGAGGCAAATATTTTTTCATTTGTATGAAAACTTTAGTTTCTAGTTACTTGGATTATTATTGCAAAACATTTGGTCGGCGACGACTCTCTCAATTCAGGAGATATTTGGGAGTGAAATATCCGTAGCAATATTATCCTGTAGTGTGTGTGCAGCCAAAAGATCCAGTATAAATGTCTAAGTAAAATAATTGTACGTAGCTGAAAATCAGCCATTACGTTGTAAAATCAGCCATTTAGACTAACATTAAAACATTCCAGGTGACTAAAATGCTGACTAAGACTAAAATCACAATTTGCTGTCAAAATCAACACTGCGCCACGTCTCCCTCTGCCTTTCTTTCAGTGTGATCATCACGACCGTCCTCTACCTTTCTGACGCCCTGAGGAAAAACTTCCTCAACGACAAGTTTGACTACAAGGTAAGGGCGAAGGAGTTGTACAGCGAGGTCCGTGCACCTTTTTAAGTAAAAGGTGCAGTAATTCCACAATGTCCAAATATTTTGTAACATATTTACTGTACGTGTGCATCATTTCTGTCCAGTCTGAAAAGGTGGGTTTTGAGTGTGCTTTTGAACATGTCAAATGTGGGGGCAGCTCTGATGTGGGCTGAATGAGTGTCTCAGCGGCAGTGTGTGATAGCATGGGACGAAGGCGGGCGATGTTGCGGAGGTGAAAAAAAGACAGTTTTGGTGATCTGGTTGACATGGGGCTGGAAGGAGAGTGTAGAGTCAAGAATGACACCGAGGTTACGGACTCGGGTGGAGGGGGTGACAGTGGAGCCATCAATAGTGAGGGAGAAAGAGGAGCGGGTGAGTGAGTCGGGGCCAATGATGAGAATTTCAGACTTATTGCAGTTGAGTTTGCATCCATGTTTTAATGTCAGTCAGGCAGGAGGTGAGGGTGGAGTGGGTGATGGTGGTGATGGTTTTGGAGGGGAGATACAGTTGTGTGTCATCGGCATAACAGTGAAAGCGGAGGCCGTGACTGCAGTTTATCTGACCAAGGGGGAGCATGCACCTATACGCCGTGGGTGACAGGTGATGTGAGTGATTGGCAGATGTTAATAGAAATAAAATGGTGTCTGTCAGTGAGGTACCTGTATGATTGGAACCCGGAGAGGGCAGTGTCAGTGGTTCCAAGGGTGGATTTGAGGCGTGAGATGAGTATTGAATGGTGTCAAAGGCAGCACTGAGGTCAAGGAGGATGAGGATGTTGAGTGAGCCGGTATCAGCAGATATCAGTGACTCTGAGGAGGCAGCACTGAGGTCAAGGAGGATGAGGATGTTGAGTGAGCCGGTATCAGCAGATATCAGTGACTCTGAGGAGGCAGCACTGAGGTCAAGGAGGATGAGGATGTTGAGTGAGCCGGTATCAGCAGATATCAGTGACTCTGAGGAGGGCGGCTTCGGTGCTGTGTTTAGTGCGAAAACCGGATTGAAATTGTCCGTAAAAGGTGGTTTGTTTCCAGGTATGTAAAAGTATTAAACAATAAAATTGTACACCCGTCCACCAGTGACATCATCGTTAGGCAGATTTTATTTTTATTTTTACTTAATTTAATTTTTATTGAAGGAAGAACAGACACAAACAACAACTCAACAAGACAATACGGGAAAGAAAAAGAAAAGAAAAAAGACAAAAAGTAAAAGAAAAAAAGGCTGCATTTTTCATATAACAATAAACATTCAATGAAATTCTATTGCAATATCACTAGGCTGAGAGAAGAGATTCCACTTTTCCCATTTTATCCTCTTGTAGTCTCATTATCGATGGCTTCCATTCTTGCATTGCAACTTTTTCAGGAAAAGAAAGGGTTTCTGAACTGCCCACACAGCACAGGGCTATTGCCCAAGGTTCTCAGAAGGCACGCACAGCGGCTTGGCTCGCTCATCAAGCTGAACTGAACATATTTGTTTCTGCCCGAGTGAACACAATCCATCCACCCCCCATAACTGCCTTACACACATGCACTCTAAGTAGCCTTTTGTGTTTAGTAATTATGTTGTGCTTAATAGATACTGAGTGCTTACATGTCCCAGAGGACATTCTATTGTGTTGTTGGTGGTATTTTCATTTTAATAGGAGTGTGCTGCAGTCACATCCCCTTAGTATTTTACCTTATTGAGATAAATGGGCAGAAGGATTACGCCTGATTCATAGCAGACCTAATCTGAAAATCTGCAAACTCACACAACGTGTCATCTCGTGATACATTGTGGAACTGGTAGATCGGCTCTTTTCAGCACGGGTGGGCAGAGAAAGCCAATTGGTTGAGATTTAATGCTTGCTACGACGTTAATTTTATTCTCAGCCGGAATTGACGGCTGAAAACCAACCCCCTCAGTGTTAATTCCATTGGTCTTGCTAAATGTTTTAGTTGCCTTAGGTTCTGAGATGAAATAGTTTTTGTGAGTTTTTTAATCAGTGAATGCGCAAACAGGGGGGGAACAACTGACCCCTATCAGCAAGGGGGAGACAAGCTTTCGTGCGACGTTTAATAACACTGCAGTATCACTACGTCACCTGCAGGTGTGGGACTCCTATTTCTACCTGTCTGTGATATTCATCAACCAGCCCTGTCTTCAGCTGGAGTCCTTCTCTCCCTCCAAGAGGAAGAGGACACTGGAAAAGTAAGTGTATATATGCAAACTCACATGCATGTGCAGTGCATGCATGTACTGTACTGTGCACATAAATGCATGTGCACGTACCGTATGTACATGCACGAACACACACACATGATCTTGTGTTCTCTTTGTATTCAGGTATGGAGATATGAGGGTGATGATGGGCTGTGAGATCTTCAGCATGTGGCAGAACCTAGGTAGGGATGAAACGCCTTTACTCTCTCTTTCCAGTTCTAATCAAATTAAAATGTACATTTGTTGAGCACATTTTGAACCATGGTTGATCAAGATGGAAAGAAATACAATCAAAACAGCATTATGCAAGAAAGACAGGTTACAGCGTCGGTACACATCAAGATAATAATGTTGTTTTCTCAGGGATAATTTATGTTGATTTAACGTGTGGAATGTGTGAGTTGATGTATGTAATATGGCATAGACAGGGGTTTTCAAAGTTTTTCATTTCAAGGCCCCCCCAGATGTGTATGAATTAAGGCCACATGTAGGCTTGGGGACAAGACTTCAGACTCTGACGCCATGAGCCCTTGTTTCCCCCTGCAGGTGAACACAAGCTAAACTTCATCCCGGCGATGATCGGTCCCTTCCTGGAGGTGACGCTGGTTCCTCAGCCGGATCTGAGGAACGTCATGATCCCCATCTTCCATGACATGATGGACTGGGAGCAGAGACGCAGTGGGAACTTCAAACAGGTACACGCGGCTCACCGGGAGCAGGTATAGCTAATCTGAACTGGAGTCACTGCAGGGTGCACGCAGGGACTATTATCGTCGCTGTCGAGGTGGAAACCTTGTATGTCCAAAACCGTCACTTTTCAGGAAATGGAAAAAAAGGGGAACCACACTATTATGAGAATCATAAATATTTCAGAAATATTCCAGAGAGAGAGAAAATAGACGATCTACAAGCTCACAGCGTGTCGCGAGGTGATGCATTGTGAGCATGTAGATCGGCTATTTCGGGCGGTTGGGTGGGATGGCGATTGTATATCAAGCAGAGGCATGTAATTCCCTTTCCCATCACCCCCCTCCACAAGTCAAACCCGGAAAATAAAGTTTCTGTGCTTCTGATTGCCGAGTCCCGACTGTAATCGCCTGCTATGTGATGTGTGACTGTGATCCTGTCAGGTGGAGGCCAAGCTTATAGACAAGCTGGACAGCCTGATGTCAGAGGGCAAAGGAGACGAGACGTACAGGGAACTGTTCAACAGCATGTGAGTCCTTGCCACCCACCCAGAGAGACGGATACCAGAGGGGGGCGGGGTGCAGGGGGGGGGGGGGGGGGGATGAAAGAGAGATGAAGAGAGTAGAGGCTGGCTGAGATAACGGCTTGAAACAAAAACTAAACTATTTGTTGAATGACAACCATGATAATATATATACTGCACACGATATACAGTGCAATCTCGTAGCCTGGAGGCAGGCACAGACTTGACTTACAACCACAATATGTCGCTATGTCGACCTCATGTTCCTTGCATTTAAGTATAGCTAATAGGCATTATTAAGCCTTAAGGTGTGCAAGGCTGTCGCATGCCAAAAATAATAGATTCAGTGTTCAGAGACATTGCCGTACAAAGTATAGGCTTTTGGTCACCAGAGGTAAGTGATCAGTGTCTAAGGGCGCGAAAGCTCTGGTCACATTTCATCCGTCACACATTGGCCTCCTTGGCCAGTCGTGCTCTCGCACCCTGTCCCACCCTGTCCCACCCTGCCCCACCCTGTCCCACCCTGTCCCACCCTGTCCCGCGGTCTGTGCACCCGGGTTTGTGCCCCGGCCTGCATGCTGTGGTGGGATGTGGGAAGTGTTCATACAGTGTGTGTGTGTGCTTGCGCCCGTGTGTATGATGTGCGTCCGTGCTTTTTGGTGGCGTTTTGTGCAAGTTCAAACTCTCCTTGTCTGCATACACAGTGGCGCGCTGTGCAGAACAAAAAATATTATAAATCATAATATTTTCATATTTCATACTGTTATGGCTCGTCCAATTCACACCTCACACAACTCATGTTTTCTCTATTATATCCTGAGATAAAGAAAGAAGCCACGATACAACAACTTATTTTTTTAATTAGTATTTTTGTACATATTTGTTTTTTATATTATGGATTGTGTATCTGACCATGTGGTTACTTTGTCTATCTGGCGTGTGCACAATTGTCTATCTGCCACATAAGAATACATTAACCCATTCTGAACGGGAACCCATTTTGGTGTTATAGCATCATGTCGTGCTTTAGCTATTGAAAAATAGCAGATCTACAAGCTCATAGCACGCCACCGAGTGGCGCGCTACGAGCTTGTAGGTCTGCTATTTTTTTTTAAATCGAAGAACGACTGACATTTTTAGAGTCTGATCTCAGGTCAGAATGGGTTCATCAGACCAGTGTGTGTTCAGGGAGAAACCTCGTATGAATCTGATCTCAGGTCAGAATGGGTTTCTATCAAGTGTGTTTCTAGTATTGACAGCTGGCAGTAAAACTAGTGGGGAGGGGGGGGTTAATTAACTATTGTCCCTCCCATTTCTACGCCCCAGAGGTGTTATGGTTAGAAGTATAATTTCCCGGCTAAATACACCATTCACTCCTTGAATTGTTTCATCGTCTTTTTTGTAGTCGATCACATCACTTTGCCTTTACCACCCTCCATCGTGCTGTACAGTGTGGTAGCCTACATTTCAGAAGGATACAATCTCTGAATCTGTATCTGTACAATACCGTGTTTGTTCAATCACAGCAGAATTTGGAAATTGAAGTGTATCATTTCAAATGTATAATTATGCAGAGTAGATGTGCAGGTTAAGCGTTCAAGCAAGTGTAATATCATTATGGTTACCCAGTCTGTAAATCAATTTGTTTGCAATATTCCACATGCAGATTTCTTACCTTTTGGTAGATTTTGTTTCTTTTTATGAAAAGCAGGGAATCATAGCTTCAAATCGACATATTGGTTGTTCGGTTTGGCCCACCAGTTTTGGAGATATGACTTATAGAGTAATGTCTTGCAGAAAACAGCGAGAAAACAGGCTTGAAAGGTTCACTTCTGTGGACTCTAACATTACACCTAGCTACATGTATAAGCATTCATTTCATATTTACATGTCGATTTATTTCAGACATGCTCTAATATGTGAAGAGTCTGCCTGTGCTATCAAGTCATTTTGGATAAAAACAAAAAAAGTTAGTCAGACATGACTATCAAAAAGAGTGTCTCTCTCTCACACACACACACACACACACACACACACACACACACACACACACACACACACACACACACACACACACACACGTTATTTTATTTTTACATTTACTATAATAATTTCCCCTTGGCTACTGACCCCACTAACCCCTGAACTAACCTGTGTGAGTGTGTGCCGATATTAATCCTATTAATATCAATTTGTTCCGCCTATGCACCCCGCCTGGAGTAGAATACCTCTGTTTGGTCCGTACCCTAGGTAAGATGCTCTCCTCTTCGCTCTCTTCGTGTGTGTGTGTGTGTGTGTGTGTGTGTGTGTGGGTGACTGGGTGTGCGGGTGGAAATGGGGAGGTGTGGGTGGGGATGGGTGCCAGTAGCATCAGGGAGGGCAAACAGGAGCCGGCCAGTGGTCTTCAAAACCTTTTCGTGTCAGGGACCAGCAAATGTATTTGGCTGCAGACCCGCTTCTGAAAAGATTTTGTGCCAGGGACCCCCATAAGTGAAGATTTGTGTTGTTAGAAATGTTTATTCCAATTCTTTCTATAGTACAAGCTCACCATGTTTCGCATTGAGACATTTTTTTTAAAAGCAAACCTAGTTCAAGTGGTTAAAACTGACCCCACTTTGAGAACAACTGCTGTGGGGGGAAGTAGTGAGCATGTGAGGGGGAGGAACTGGACGGACATTTGCCTCCTACTAGAAAGAAAAATACAGAAAAGAAAAGGAAAAACCCAGTAATTGGCTGGCAGAATTCAGAAACTATAATGAACCATTATTTGGAGTGCCTACTCTGGTGTGACAAGCTCAACTGGCTGTCAGAAATGTGATGACATAACAATGAGCTACGTACAATAATGAAACCATTGCACATTTGGAGGAAAGCTTTACTTGCCGTTGTATTTTACGGATCATTTGCCTGTTAATGTAAGCTTCTGCAACAATCAAACTGTGTTAATATGGAGAAGAGGCAAAAACAATATTAACTTGTTTAGCTTTTTTTCTCGCTTTTCATGATGGCCGCCTTTCCTCTGGACCCGGGCACAATTGTGAACGTGTAAATGGCTTGGAGAAACGAGTTTGAGACAAACACAAATAACAGGCGCTTCTTTCTTTAGAGCACGGGTTCTCAACCCGTGGGTCGCGACCCCTCAGGGGGGGGGGGGGTCACCAAATTATTTTGGGGGGTCCCCAAGTTATAAAAAAATAAACCCGGAAAAAAAAAAGGTTTTTTTGCAACACAATGCCTGGAAAATGGAAATTAAGAGTTGACATAGTTGACTTTCCTTAATGATTTAATCTGGTTTCAGTATTAATTTATGATGTATTAAGACATGGCCAAAGCATTTCCGGGAGTCCCCAGACAAAATCGTTTAGAGAACCCCTGCTTTAGAGAATTTTTTTTTTTTCTGTCCCATGCTGTTGATAGACTGCTGTCTTTTAGCTTTCCTTTCCATCAGGCTAATGAGTTTCTCGTATGTTCTTGTCTTGGTCCTGTTTTTGTCTCTTATTCCTATTGGAACTGTTGCGACGACACTGTTTCTCTCCGTCTCTCTCACTGTGCCTATTTACTCTATCTTTCGGTCTCTCTCTCTCCCTCCCTCTCTCTGTCTTTCTCTCCCTCTCTCTGTCTTTCTCTCGCTGTGCTCTAGCCTGTTGAAGAAGATAGAGAGAGAGACGTGGAGAGAGAGTGGCATCTCGCTGATTGCTACCGTCACTCGACTGATGGAGAGACTGCTGGACTACAGGTTAAGACTGACACGCACACGCACATTTCCTCAAAGAGATGCACATGACACATCTAATGCTGGAATGACTTTGAGTGACAGCTGTCAGCTTGTCATGCCTTTAATCGGGCGACTTACTGTACAGCAGCTGTGATGAATTGCTCGCGTCCTCCACAGGGACTGTATGAAGCTGGGTGAGGTGGATGGGAAGAAGATTGGATGCACGGTCAGTTTGCTGGTGAGTAGTCAGACAGACGTACAGGCCGTCATTAATCCTAGGGTAAATCGTCACAGCAGTGATGGATGAATTGAACATACAGAGATTATAGAGAACAACAGTGAAGTCATATTAAAAAAAGTCATATGGGGCCAGCCGCGTAACTAGATGTCAGCGGGCCCTGACGCAGGCTGATCTTGATTTTGGCTTATAAACAGCGCAGTGTAGCAGTTGTGACGGTACCTGTCTTGATTGTGAACAGAGCAGCAGCTGCAGCCTGTAAAAACAAGCCCAAACTGCATTTTGGTTTATAAACCGCGGGGTACTGTACAGTTGTAGTTGTGATTTGTGCACTACCTGGCTGTCGGGACTCGAGACTGGGAAAGCCCACTGCACACTCGCCACAGACACTCCTGACTTCCTTCACGTTATTAGCCTACAGCCCTACACTCTAGAGCTGTTGGGAGGCGGGGCACGTGTGTGCCTATGATGTGTGTGTGTGTGTGTGTGTGTGCTAGCAGCAGCCACCACCAGGCTCCGCCAAACTTTGTTCAACTGAACTATCTCTGTATGTATTTATCATTTTAAATACGGGGTCTCAGGGGGTGGCAGAAAATCTCTTATTTGTTGGTCTACCTTTCCAGAACTTCTACAAGACTGAGTTGAACAAAGAGGAGATGTACATCCGTTACATCCACAAACTCTACGACCTGCATCTGAAAGCCCAGAACTACACAGGTGTGTGTGTGCGTGTTGTGTTGAGGGTGTTTGTGTGTGTGTGTGTGTGTGTGTGTGTGTGTGTGCAGTATGTTGGTATTACTGTGTTTTCCATAAGGATTCAACGTTGTGAGCTTGTAGATCGGCTATGTTCAATGCCATCCCCAAAACATGTAAGTATAGCAATTTAATTGTGTGTGTGTGTGTGTGTGTGTGTGTGTGTGTGTGTGTGTGTGTGTGCGCGCGCGCGTGCGTGCAGAGGCATCCTACACCCTGCTGCTCTATGATGAGCTGTTGGAGTGGTCAGAGCGGCCACTCAGAGAGTTCCTCAACTATCCCATGCAGAGCGAGTGGCAGCGCAAAGAATACCTCCACCTCACCATCGTACAGAACTTTGACCGGGGGAAGGTAAGAATCCCTCCACCTCACCATCGTACAGAACTTTGACCGGGGGAAGGTAAAAGCATCGCTCCTGATCTCTCTTCATCATTTAACAATCGCAAAAGTAGCCAATCTATAGATCGGCTGTTTATGGTGAAGATATGTTGGGCCTATATAGAGCACTATGGAATCTGGTCAGTTAAAAACACTTTGACCGCATTACCCGCCATACACGACTTATTTATCCCATTGTCTTTCCACGCGTAATACGCTAAACCTGCTATGACGTAACCGGAAATCAAACTATGACTCGCTTGCAACTAAGGGCTTCTGGGAAACTGACTCCAATGCAAAGTGAACGAGGGGGAAGGGACAATCTTATAGCTCGCTTTGCTCTCTGTCTATGAAGTGGCTTTTTTGTCGGCTCAATAACAAATCGTGGGACTATTTTCTGGGGGGTTTTCATGGATCAAAGTTAGCAAGTACTTCGGCGTTATTGCTCCAAAGGTAATTAAATAATCCCGGCAGTCACGGTATCTTGTCAATCATATCATAACGTGTGGAATGTGTTGCGGCACTATGTAACTTTTAATGAGTCAAATGTAATTTAGTCCAATCTGTATATTATGGGTATGTTAACACAATAATAACGTATCCAGCTGGGGTATTTTGTGTCCTTGCTCTTCTATTGAGACATTTAGATTGTGTCAAAGGTCATGTCTCACCTACGTAGACACAGGATCTGACACGAACTTTAACCTGATGGTCAAGATTCAAGCAAGCAGGCAGTAGAACTAGCAGTAGAATCCACAGTAGAACTTTAAATATAGGTTTAAGAGATTCATTTGATAACATCTTTGGTAGACGCTTGAGTCATGTACTGTAGCTATCCCCTAAGTATTACAAAGTCATGACTTTGTAAGTTTGTAGATCAGCTAATTCAAGAATTTATGTTTTGTCATTTATTTGTATTTAAGTTATTTGTCATCATCTGCCCCGTGCAACTTTATGAAGCCTAAAGTACTAAAAACCCAAACATAAATAGTTTAATTGTTTTTTCATTATGTTCCGTTAATGTGACAATTAATCGTCAAAAGTTTGTAATCGTGACAGCCCTAAGAATGCCTAGATGTTTATCTGTTGCTTCTGTGCTTTGTGAGTGACGAGCGATTCTCCTTCACTCTGAATGACTCACTCTTTTAGCACATAAACACACCCAAACAAAGCAGACACTGTCAATATTTGATTGAGCGTCTTCGGCAGAGAACATCCATCCAAGCATCCTTTTTGTACAGACAGAATTAAATGAACACTGGAAAATCTTACAATGTTTAATGATTAGGGTCTCGGTATAGCAATTAAATCTGGATCTTGGATCATATATCCAAATGGGTGTCCTTGAGATAAAATGAGTTTGAGAACCAACTGCCAGTCATAGTCAATACAAGGCACGACTATTTCCAACTAAAAATATTATGCAGGAAAAAAGAAAAACTAACCAGGTGCTCGATGGAGATACGTATAAACACGTGATGATGATAAAAAAGGTGCTCACATGGGATCAAACGGGATCAAGGCATAAAGAAAAGGAAACAATCCGGGGACACTCAAGGTTAAAACGAGGAGGATTTAAATTAAAAAGGCAGAACTGCCGACACGTTTTGACCAAACCGCTCTTCGTCGGGGCCAAGAATGATATTCTATATATGAGATTATTATGCGTTCTCTCTCTTTCCAATGATGCCAAGGTGCGAACCGGGTATTTATGAGCTGGTACTGTATGTGTCAAAATACAAATAAATAATGAATTGCATTTTTAATGAATTGCATTTTTATGGCGCTTTTCTAAGCACTACGTGCCTACTCAAAGCGCTTTACAATGGTTCATTCATTCATACAACGGGAGGTGAAGCGGCGAACAGTCGACGCCAGCGTCCTCACTTCCCACCCCCAATCCAACCCTTGATGCTGAGTGTCAAGCAGGGTGGCACTGGGTCCCATTTTTACAGTCTTTGGTATGACCCGGCCGGGGATCGAACCCCGACCTCCCAGTCTCAGGGCGGACACTCTAACCACAGGGCCACTGAGCTGGTAATAGCATTTTAACACTCACGTTATACAAAGGTCAACCACAAGAGTTACAGCAACTCTCCTGTCCTTTCTCCCCTTCCCTCTCTGTGTATGATTGAGCAACACATCAATCGTGCTGGCGTCCATTGTCTATAAAATATTTACCTTGAGGGCCCGTGTGTGTGTGTGTGTGTGTGTGCGTGTGCACACGGATTGCTCATTTCCACCTCGCTCCCACAGCGGGACGGAGCGATTAAGTGACGAACGCTGCTCCGTTATAAACGGGAGCGACGGTGCCAAATCCATTGACGGAAACATTCCGGGACGACCGACCGGCAGCCGATGGCAATCACTCCTTATTGATTGATTGAGGTTGTTGTGTTGGCTGTATAAATGTTTAGTAATATGGCGGCTATGAATTCCCCCGTGTTTCTTCACTAGTCCGATCCAGAAGAACAACAGTTTGCCGGCCACTGCTACTAGAGCTGACAATGATGTTATATCTTCCCTTCTTCTTCTCTGGAGTCCTGCCTCAAAGCAGGCCAGAGGTAGAAAACTGTCGCTCCCTGATGTCATCGCTATAGGGACACATGCGTCAGTAAGCAGGAACTGGGGAGGGCAATGAAGGACCGGAAAGTCTGGCGTGGCGTTGTGAAATCCATGATCTCGACCGCGGTCGGAAAATGATGATGATGATGATGAATTAATTGCGGTGGGCGATTAATCTCACCCTGTTGTTGAGCAGTGGTGGAAAGTTACTAAAGTACATTTACTTCAGTACTGTACTTAAGTAAAATGTTGAGGTATTTGTACTTTACTTGAGCATCGGATCCAAATAATGTACTTTCCCTCCACTACATACATGTATGCAAAAAAAAATATGTACAGTATTAGTTAGTTACTTTGTACATGATTTTTTTTAAATACTTAGTTTTACAAAACATCTGGCTGGCTGGCTCTCTCCACTCCTTCAGACTCCATGTCAACTCTACTGTCCCATATGGGGACATTTGTTTGGTCCATTGCCCCAGGCATTAAAAACAAACATTAAATCCACAGTGTAACAACACCAGACAATATAAGACTGCATGGACACATTAAATCAGTGGTTTTCAACCAGTGGTCGGGGGACCCCCAGGTGGTCCCCAGCTAAACGAAGGAAAGTTGGTAACCAAATGGGCTCTTATAGGTCTTTAACTCTTTAAGAGCATAAAATGAAACCATTTGACCCTTATGGGTCCATTTTACGCCTCTCAAGAGTTAAATTATTGTTATACATCTGCTTTATTAACTTACAAGAAGTCTGCACAATTAGAGAATCTAGAGGAATTGTTCTTTTGATCAAGTTTGCCTGTTATCTCTCCTAATGGTATCACTACCAACATCAATACAATAGTGTCGCAGTTCCCCCCCCCCCCCCCCCCCCCTCGAGAGACCCGGAAAATACATCTCCGTAAATTTTCCTCATAGACTTTTCAGAAAGTATTTATTTAAAGACGTTTATGCCGCAGACTTGTCACTGATTGATTTGTCACTCGTGACAAATCATGACGATAAACACAATGTTTTGGGCCAAACAAAGAATTTAGAAAGTAGAAAAAAACGGCAGGTTACAACACTTTTTTTTGTTGTTTTTCTTCTTTGTAATTATTTGTTTGGTCCAAAATATTGCGTTTGTTGTCATGATTTGTCACGACTCGAGTTGGCTTCGTACGACGCTTAAAAGGTCTTTAAATAAATACTTTTTCTATGGGGAAAAATGCAATGGGATTAATTTCCTGGGCCTGGCGACGTCATGAAAGGGGGCGGGACTGCGACGCTCTATACAGCATGGAAAATATTCAACATCTTTGGATCTCGGAGGCAAAATGTCATCAAATGTGGCTCAAATGCCCAATGAATAATGGACATTGACACAAAAACTCTCTCCTACCAACACCACCACACACAGCTCGGCCTCGTAGGGGCTTGTTGTTCTCAGAGGAAGCGGCGTGGTGTGGACTCCGTGCAAAAGTAACTGTTCTCAAAATGCTCAAGCGCTCGCTGGTCAAATCTCACGCGAGCTCTGCGGAGCCATTAAAACCGGCACAGCTCGTTACTCACCGTCCAATTTCACCACTGAAATTCGCCACCGACGCCATCTGCCGGCGCCGGCCGCCCGGGGACGAGAAGGCGCTGTGACTGGGGGAGGGCTTCTTTCATTTAATTAGCGAGACGGGCGACGGCTGAGAGCCCCAGAGCACAGAGACAGATTAGCCTCCACTGGAAATTCCGGCACGTCGCTGCCATCCGGTGGAGAGAGGTTGACACTGCGGTGACACTGGCTGTGGGACTTTGGTAGCCTGGTTAATAAACCAGACCGAATCAGCCGCTGGCAAAAGAAAAATTGCCTGCCGGCGGATCCGTGCGTTTATTAACCAGGCTAGGACTTTGGTGAGGCGTTGCAGACAGAGAGGTGGTCTGCAACAGTAGTGTTAGGGGGCTTTTTGGTGGGGTTCCAGGGGATCCCTATAGCTAAATGTCTTAATGTTTAATCAGGTTTAACCATTTTAGTCCTAATTTATACTATATATATTGAAAATAGCAGATTGAGCTTGTAGATCTGCTATTTTCAAAGCATTTTGAAAAAAATCTTGAATCATTTTGAAAAAATCTTGAATCATTTTGAAAATGCTAAATCATTTTGAAAATGCAACTTGGGAAACAAGGTGGTTTGCCATTAGCAAGATTATTTTTAAGCTGTTACGCGGGGGCCCCCAGTCAAATGAGGTGTGGATTAATTATTATAATTATTAATGAATTATAATTCAGTTCACTTGAACTTTTAATGCAACACAGAAGGTGGATGATTGACTATGCAATGTGTGTGTGTGTGTGTGTGTGTGTGTGTGTGTGTGTGTGTGTGTGTGTGTGTGTGTGTGTGTGTGTGTGTGTGTGTGTGTGTGTGTGCGCGCGTGTGCGTGTGTTCCCTCAGTGTTGGGAGAACGGCATTATCTTGTGCAGGGAATTGGCAGACCAGTACGAGTCCTACTACGACTACAGAAACCTGAGCAAGATGAGGGTGAGTGAGTGAGTGAGTGCTCAGTAGCACTTAAACGAAAACTACCCCGTCTCCCTACAGGTATCAATATACTTTATTCAGATTAGGTAGTCTTTACAGTTTTTTTTTTTTTTTTCAAATTTTTATCCCACGATTTTGTAACCCAGTTTTTTTTTTCACCCAGTGCCAATTATCTAAGTAATCCTGGGCGCTACACTTCCTCTGCCAACCTGGGGGGGCAACGGACTGACCTCATGCCTCCTTCTATGCATGAGGAGTCCAAGCTGCTTCTTTTCACCTGACAGAGAGGAATTTCCCCGGCCGGACATAGCGCGTGGAAGGGACACGTTATTCCGACCAGTTCCTTTCCCCTCCATCAGGCGCCCCGGCTGGCCAGGGGGAGGTAGTTTTAGAGACCAGGATTACGGCATGTTTTTGTGAGGGTATCTACCCTTCTAGCTGTGAGGCGACAGCACTACCAACTGTGCCACCATGCCCCATCTTTACAGTTATTGCACCCATTTGAAAATAATCGCACTCCTGTAGAATACGGATTTCAGAAGATATTTAAAAAAAAATGTCTTGAGCAGCAGTTGAGGCAATCAATCAATGCTAGTTATTGCAACCTATGAAAGGTCGATGGCAACGGTCATCATGCAGTGGAAATGCCGGTGATGACGACGTGCCTGCTTGGGATGATATTTATCTTTCTCACCGTTTAGATGATGGAGGCTTCGCTGTACGATAAAATCATGGACCAGCAGAGACTCGAGCCTGAGTTCTTCAGAGTGGGTTTCTACGGCAAGAAGTTCCCCTTCTTCCTGAGGGTAAGAATGACTGTTTATCACCGTTTCTCAACCAGTGGGCTAAGTGAGGCTGTTACGGTGAGGATATTACGAGTGGGCCCCCAAAGAATTGGCAAAAAACACTACGCCTTTGATGATAATATAAAATTAATATAAAGAATTTTAATCTGCAAAAAAAAAAGCTTTTGAATTGTATTATATGTTATAATACATACATACAATACAATACATGACATCATGTAGGCAACAAGGTACACATAGATATAACACTAAACAAAAGACAAAAAATAAAATAAAAACATTACAATAAACAGGTGCATATGCCTTCTTCCAATATAAGGTCAGCCTAAAAATAGCAAAAGAAACGAGGACACATATGGAGCATACACACACTAAAGGCTGTATCTCCCAACTTATTAATATAGGTTTTAGGCACCTTCAGCATAACCTTATCTTCAGGTCTGGTACCATTAGTTACAAAGATATGAGTATACCAAAGAATGGAACCAAATTAACCCATCTGTATCTTCACAACGACATCTGGAAGGCCAGCTGTCATCCGCGAGAGGGAGTCTTTCAAGGCAAGTGTCCTTGTTATCAGGATGGTTGGTAATACAGAAGCACAACAACAGTTATCCCCTTGCAGGCAGCTTCGTAATGGCGACGTACTCCTGCTTCTTGTTTAGTCTATTCATTTCCCAGTGTCATATGTTGAAAGTAAGTTTAACCTGAGCTGACCTGGCGCAGTGGGCACAATGCCTTATACACAGCATTATCGATCGGTTGAATCCATACGTAGCCTATGCCTCCATAAATGTCTGCTTTAGCTTCCAGCCTAGTAGTGACAACTTATTCTTTCTTTCATTTCTTCACAATCAGACAATATCTCAAGGACAAACTTGTATAGCTCTACGTAGCTCATACTTCCAATTGTATCCACTGCGTTCCTTTCCATGGCAGCATTCCCGTTGTCAGAGGAATGTAGGTGTCAGGGGGGGGGGCGTTCTTTCCCCTTCAAAAGCACTTTGTTCCAAAGCCTTAGAGTTACACTGGAATACGAATGCTTCTGATTTTAGTTCTCTCTTTTTTATGGCGTTGATGTTTTCATGGAGCACAGCTTAATGAGCCAGCTGTGACCGCATGAGTCACGCACACACGCACGCACCCACCCACCCACACACTTGATGGCTTGGCTCCTGTTGCTAATACTTCAGTGACACTAAAGTTTGATGGCATGGGGGCCACAGTAGCGCGGAGTGGCCACTAGGTGTCAGACTAACCCCACGGCAGTGCCGTCTCCTCCGGCCCTTCCTCCTGTCCCTCTGCAGAAAGTACATTTACTACTGTAAAAGTACCGTACTTAAGTACAATGTTGAGGTGTTTTTACTTTACTCGAGTATCTCCAATTTCCAGTGCAAATGAGGCAAATATTGTACTTTTGGCCCCATACACTTCAGCCCCATATACATTTAGAGCATTTGAAAATATGATGCGATGCATTGTGTGCTTGTAGATCTGCCATTTTCTAAATATTTGTATACATTTGAAAACTTGAAATGGGACATTCTGCATAGCGAGCACTATATACTTTTGGCACTTTGAGTACATTTTGATGCCAATACGTTGGTACTCTCGCATTCGCATCTTGAATTCGGGGACTTTTACTCGTAACGGAAGTATTTCTACATTGCATTATTGATACTCTTTTTACAATAATTGAGTGCTCTTTTCCCCCACCACCACCACCGCCGCCGCGCAGAACAAGGAGTTTGTGTGCCGCGGCCACGACTACGAGAGGCTGGAGGCCTTCCAGCAGAGGATGCTTAACGAGTTCCCCCACGCCATCGCAATGCAGCACGTCAACCAGCCGGACCAGACCATCTACCAGGCGGAGGCCCAGTGTATCCTTACCACCATGTGTGTGTGTGTGTGTGTGTGTGTGTGTGAGAGAGAGAGAGAGAGACAGCGTGGCACTATAAGCCATGTGCTGTGAGCTTGTATACTGTACATCTGCTATTTTCGAAGAGCCAATGCTAAATTATAAAATGACACAGATGCTTTCACGGGTTTTAATGTGCTTAGAGTGATATATATGGACAGATCGGCATACAGGCAGACAGACGGATAGATTGGCTGGCTGACGGACGGACGGACAGACAGATAGACAACAATAGACACAAGTGCACGTGCAATTATAGAGGAAGTAAGCAATTAGGAGCACATGCATGCAATGTAATGGATAAGCATTTAACACAGCTAGCTTCCTGTGCATCTTCAGTCAGTCAGTCAGTCCCCGTCCCGTCCCCCCCCCCAGCCACACACGCATGGCTACACTTGCTCCCAGTCAGATAATGAGCTGTACCGTGAATACACATGCTCCTTATAGAATGTATGGAGATTTTGAAAGTATCTGTTCAATATTCAGCCGCACATCTCTCTAAGACCAGGAGTTCATCTCAATAATTCACTCCAACGGAGAGAACAGGACAGCTGCTGCTGCTGCTAGACAGACAGAGAGTGGAATATATATAGAGTGAGATGTTACAAAATGGAACGAGAGAGAGAGAGAGAGAGAGAGAGAGAAACAGACTGAAGCCTGTGGTTTGTCGTACAACGGTGTCTTCTGCCAAAAATAGCAGCTCTGCAAGCTCACAATGCCTTTCGTCCGCAACGCGTTGTGAACTTGTAGATCTGCTGTAGGCCTATTCAGTGCCCAGTGCACTGTCCTATGACAAAACTGTAAGTTAGGCAGAGAGAGAGAGAGAGTTGTGCTTTAGGCCTACCATTTTGTACATTGCGTGTATAGGCTGTTATTCATATAGATTGATGATAAAATGTACACTGGGCGTGTGTGCAGCTTTGTCCGTCGGTCCATCAGTGTGTGTGTATACACAGTACATACAAATGTACTTTTGCATTTTATATGTCTGTATGTTAACCCATTCTGAACGGGAACCCATTTTGGTGTTAGCATCATGTTATGCTTTAGCTATTGAAAAATAGCAGATCTACAAGCTCATATCGCGCCACCGAGTGGCGCGCTACGAGCTTGTAGGTCTGCTATTTTTAGAAAAATCGAAGAACGACTGACATTTTTAGAATCTGATCTCAGGTCAGAATGGGTTAATCAGACCAGTGTGTGTCCAGTGGAAACCTCGTATGAATCTGATCTCAGGTCAGAATGGGTTAAAATGTATACGCGTGTGTGTGGGTCTGTTTTAGTAACACGTGCACGTATATGGCTGTGTTTGTGGCTATACAAGCTTGTGTGCATTGTGTGCACGCCGGCATTCTGGAGCAGCATAACTCAGAGTGCTGTTGGAATCGACAGCTATAAGTCTAACTGTGTTAGCATAGGGCTGCGCTATCCGCCAGTATCGTTAATCAATAGCGCCACTCCCATGAGGCCCGCTACTGTACCCCGCCACAGATGCTCATGCATATTAATGGATCATGTCAGCTGTCTTCATCCATATTCCAGTGGCGAAGGGCATTGCTTTGGCCAGGTTTGCCTATGGTTAAAGGTGCGTGTGTGCGTGTGGGCGTGTGTGTGTGTGTGTGTGTGTGTGTGTGTGTGTGTGTCTGTGTGTGTGTGTGTGTGCGCGCTACCCTTGTGGGGATGTTGTTCTGGTTTACATGTTAAAAAGCTGCTAAATGGCTGCTTGTGTGCATTGCATAGGTTTTCAGGGGGTTTTTTTTACTACAAACTGTGCAAAGTCGGCAGCCGTGCGGCAGCGCGCCGCGTCCTGTTGGCGCTTATGGGCGGCACTTTCACGGCACGCACGTCGATTCCGTGCTGCTATGCTGTGTTGCCAGGGCCTGTGTTGCCCTTCATGCTTTGTTGACTGCGGAGACTGCAGAAAATGGCAAATATACAAGCTCGACACACTCGCAACGCATAGTTGCACCGCGTTCTTTACAGATCAGTTTGTATCATTGTTGTGTTGCAGCGGCTGTAGCAGAGGAAGCATGACAGTGGGGTAACACCGAGAACGGTGGGCGGGGGGGGGGGGTGAGGTTTCACATTTTCCCATGTAATGGGGGCATTTTAATGGACTAATACATTCATTATTCATTGATAATTTTTCAAATGGGACAAAAAAGGGCTTCGTTAAGATCTCCATAATATTATGGTCAAGGCCTGTGTGAAAAGTGAGAGCGATTGGTGCAGCCAGTGAGGAGCGCAACTACAGTGTTTCAGACAGACATTTCAGACAGTGAGTGAATTATAGTTAGATTGGATTAGATTTGGCCGCTGACCCCCATCTGAAAATATGCTGTTCCGGGGACTCCCCGAATGCAAATATTTGAGTTATTCAAAGATTCGCGCACACATTTTCACGATAAAAATAACAGCAGATCTACGAGCTCGTATAGCACGGCACTCTGTGCCGTGATATGAGCTCTGCTATTTAGTCATTTAATTTATTAATTTAAAGCTCCATCTGATTGGAATGACCTATCAAGTCCACATGTATGTAAAGAATCAATCTTCATACACCTTCTAACCTTCTCATGCTTCTAATTAACGTATACTCTTCTTGGCAGTTGTCTTTGTCTTTCTATAAACATAACGTACTGACTGATCTGCATGTAACTTCATATCATGTGTTCCCTGCTTGTTCGATGCTGCTGTTTATTATGACCACATGTGCACGCTGGTATTGCTTGTTGTATTTTGCTTAGTAACATGGTTTTATAGTGCAATGGGTATATGTTCTCCATATATGAACTCTGCTACAGTGTTGAAACACTAGTGGGGTGGGAGCGGCTATCTTTGGGAGAGCCTTTGTTTTGTTTTGTCCTGTCTGTACTGTATGTATGGTTATACGGTTACACTATCTGTGGTGAGGACCCCCTCTAAAGTGGCTTATCCTTTCACTAAAGGTATATATTTATCAATAGCTAAAGTGTAACGTACTGTAATGCTTAAAGTGTGTAGTGAAATGAAAAATAGGTTTTTCACACGTTTAGACCATATCCGTGGTCATCATTCATAATGGGCATATACGGTACCTAACAAATTCTCATTTGTGTGTGTTTATCAAAAGTCCATACAAAAAAAAATGTAATTACCTCCCGGCTTGAAACGAAAACGTGCTGCGTGACGGCGTGTAGAGCCACACGTCGATAAAAGCCAATACACATGAAGCTCACCCGTTTGATTCCCATTGCTGCACGTTCTCCAAACACAGCTGCTACTGATTGCAGAAATCCTCCCGTTTTTTAAATCCAATTCAAGATGACATCCAGACAGTGTAGTTTCTCGTTTTCAACTTAACCCATTCTGAACGGGAACCCATTTTGGTGTTGGCATCATGTTATGCTTTAGCTATTGAAAAATAGCAGACCTACAAGCTCGTAGCGCGCCACCGAGTGGCGCGCTACGAGCTTGTAGGTCTGCTATTTTTGAAAAATCGAATCGAATCGAACGACTGACATTTTTAGAATCTGATCTCAGGTCAGAATGGGTTAATCAGACCAGCGTGTGTCCAGTGGAAACCTCGTATGAATCTGATCTCAGGTCAGAATGGGTTAATCATCGCGCTAAAATATGTATATAGGCTGTGTACAGGTTAGGAAAAAAAATCCCCTGGCTTTTCTGCCGTCTCTCTGTCACTTTGTAAACAAACCACTCTGCATACGCGTGGACCTACTGTATGTCCCCATAGCGGGATGCAACGCTCTGATTGGTTCAGAAACTTAGATCCATGCCGTCTCTACTTCAAAATAAAATGCCCCAAAAAAGCCATTTCACTACACAAGAAAAGTGCGTGCGTGTAGGAGGCAACAATGTCGTCTCCAGCTTGAAGAGGTGTGAACGAGTGGTGCGGGGGAGAAAGGGGGAGAGCGGTCGATTGGGCCGGAATATCTCAGACTGAGTAGGAGTGAATTTTTTTTCAGACTTGCTAGTGTTAAAACACCAAAAGGGGTGTCCCTTCCTGAATTGGGTTAAAAGGGAAGGAAATACGAAAAAAAGCTGGCAGTGGGATGGTAATTCAAGACTATATGAGCTGGCAGTGAATGTGTTTTAATACGTTTCACTTTGACTAAACCAGGCCGCTCGTGGCCAGGCTGTCATGAGTCATGACCGGAGGTGCACCACACAGCGTGAGCGGACATACAAACGGATTAACCGTGTACCGTAGACGTGTATCATGCGCATATTGTGCATGCTGTACAGTGTAGGGCCTATACTGTACATGTGTGTGTTCTCCATATACAGTATACGTGCGGTGCATGTGCTATACGTGCCCGACATGCCAGTGTTTTCAAGGTTGGAGAACCATATGGTCGCTTCTACGTTCGCTATCAAGGTGTGATAACCCATTCTGACCTGAGATCAGATTCATACGAGGTTTCCACTGGACACACACTGGTCTGATGAACCCATTCTGACCTGAGATCAGATTCTAAAAATGTCAGTCGCTCTTCGATTTTTCAAAAATAGCAGATCTACAAGCTCGTAGCGCGCCACTCGGTGGCGCGCTATGAGCTTGTAGATCTGCTATTTTTCAATAGCTAAAGCACAACATGATGCTAACACCAAAATGGGTTCCCGTTCAGAATGGGATAATCAACGTGGCAGGACTGCAGGTGGGTGGGTGTTTTGCGGGCGTGCGAGAGACGTACATGCCGATGCGTGAACAATGTGTGAGTAAGATGTGTGAATAAGGCGTGTGTCTGTGTGTGTGTGTGTGTGTGTGCACAGTATAGCCATATGGGTTTGCTGAGTGTATATTGATGTTAGTGTGCTGTGCGTGTCGGACAATAAAGATACAGGAGCGCTATAACGTGAACGAGAGAGACAGGCGGAGACACCGTCCATACCGTGTCTCGCAGGGTCCACATCGATCTAGGGCTGCAGCTATTGATTGTTCTCTTAGCGATTTTCAATCAAATTCTTTGTTATTTACTTATTTATTTATGTATATCGAGGAATAGATTTACCATCTTAAGCGCTGTTTGTGTACTTTGTCACGCAGCTGTCGTGCAAAGACAGTGAGAACGGGCGACTGACAAGCTTGTCGCGATGTGGCATGTTCAGCTATATTCACGATTGTATACAAAAACAACAATTTATATATTTCTTCCGCTTTTCGATAGTGACATGTCCAAAATAGGGATCAATTACAAATCGATTATTGTATATGAAATGATCGATTTATAAGAGGCACTATAGTGCGGTCGTTGTGGCTCTCAGCTAGAAGGCCCATGCAGGGGATGCCATGTTTTCTCCTCTGCGTCGTCAGTGCCCATACCCTATATAGGTGCCAGGCGGTGGTTGGCGAAAGGGCCTTTCTGTGTGGAGTTTGCATGTTCTCCCCGTGTTCCCTATAGGGTATAGGTACCCTCACAAAAAGATGGCGCCTAATGGGTTACGTCCTTTTTCTTTTCTTCTTTTTTTTTAGTGGTGCAACCACTCCTACAACCAGCAATGTCCGTGTACACCTACAGTATGTATGTATGTGTCATACTACCCATGTGGTCATGAGCATGAGTATATGACTATAGGGTACCAGTAGGGGGCGCCAGAAACAGAGAGGGATAGTGCTGCAATGTTGCCTGCTAATGAGAGAGAGAGAGAGAGAGAGGGAGAGAGAGAGGGGGGCTGCACCACTCAGTTCACACGGGTGTGATTTTTTTTATAATCACTGAGTTTGATTAACTGTTGCGCCTCTAGTCCCGCCCCCCTCCCTCTCTCCTAAAGTCTCCCTGTCTCACCCACTCTTGTCACCCACTCTGGTGTGTTTTGTCCTTGACGCCGCCGCCCCATCCCAGACCTCCAGATCTACGCCGTGAGTCCCATCCCGGAGAGCCAGGACGTGCTGCAGCGGGACGGCGTGCCCGACAACATCAAGAGCTTCTACAAGTTCAACCACATCTGGAGGTTCCGCTACGACCGGCCCTTCCACAAGGGCACCAAGGACAAGGAGAACGAGTTCAAGGTGAGCAAAGGAAGAGCAAAGCTGCAGGGAACCCATTCCGTTAAAAAAAAAAAAAAAAAAAACATTTTCCGGGGGCAACGATTGCGCCAGTCGGTAGCATTGTTGCCTCACAGCTAACTGTAGAAGGTCCTTGGTTTGATTCCCACTGGGGACGCGCGCTGGGGGTGCGTGTTCTCTCCTCCACGTCATCAGTGCCCATACCCTAGGTGGGGTTTGCGAAAGGGCCTTTCTGTGTTCTCCCCGTGTCCCTCACAAAACACGTGCAGTAATCCTGGTCTCTCTGCTATTTTTGAAAAATCGAAGAACGACTGACACAGAAACATAGCTTTTTCAGAAAACTGTCAGGATGTAGAAGACATTTTTAGAATCTGATCACAGGTCAAAATGGGTTATTTTAGCCCCTTGCGGTAGTACCAGGCCTTCATTTTTGTGAAAAACAGGAACTCAGGGTTGGCTCATCTCCTCTCTTAGTCCACGTCATCCTGGTTGCTTCCTTGTTTATTGGTAACACGCAGTAGTGCTGCTGACAGGGATATAGTGGAAGATGAAGGGACAGACAGACAGACAGACAGATGGACGTATGCAGATTAGAACTGCAATCTTGACGATTCTATCAGTTACTCAGAATAATCGGCAAAGCGTGTCTTTTAGTAACCTTTTTTTCATTTCAGTTCAAGACCGAAACTTTGACCCGATTCTTTTCATATCATTACTATATTGCTGATCTTCTGGCTACTTGAGCCTACAAGACATGTGACTCAATGCAGCGACTAATGCCTATCACCTTATTGTCATTCAATCACAGATTCAGAAAATGTAATTGTTTATAATAATTCACATATACAGTAAATCAGATTTAGTCCTCCATAATTTCCTAGGGATTATTGTTACCCTTGTTTGAACACGTCAGCTGGTCACATAAATCAGTCTTTCACACAACCATTCAGTAATTGCAAAATGGATTCCGTGCATCGTCGTCTGCCATGTAAAGTCCAAATAAAAATAAATGAAACAGCGCGGGGTGTTGCGCACGGTGTTAGAACACTCAGCAGAGAACAAAGCAGCCTTATTCGAATTTCTCACCTTGAAACCCAATTTATTCAAATGCAATGAAATGTGTTATGGGCTTCTGAATAGAGCTTATTGAGCACAGAAGCCCCATTATTTATTCTTTATCCCATTCTGACCTGAGATCAGATTCACACGAGGTTTCCACTGGACACACACTGGTCTGATTAACCCATTCTGACCTGAGATCAGATTCTAAAAAATGTCAGTCGTTCTTTGATTTTTCAAAAATAGCAGACCTACAAGCTCGTAGCGCGCCACTCGGTGGCGCGCTACGAGCTTGTAGATCTGCTATTTTTCAATAGCTAAAGCATAACATGATGCTAACACCAAAATGGGTTCCCGGTCAGAATGGGTTATTCATATGGATCCCTGTTGGCTGCCACCAACAAAGTAGCAGAGCTACTCTTCCTGGGGTCCACAACAAACATAACGATACATACGACACAACAAAATAAAAACATACTGTACAGTCTTGCTAAATCCATTGAAGACAATAAAACGCAAGTAAAAAAACGAAGCACAATGCGTATGAGGTAGCCGGTATAGGCTGTTGTGTCGTTCCCCCCCGTTGTGTCGTTTTTACAGCACACTTGTAATATCGGTGTTCTTGTATCTCTTATGTGAGACATGAATACATGATTACATGAACACAGCTGCAATGTTGGTTTGGTTTGTCCACGAGAGGGCGCTGAAAACACAGAATGGGGCTCTGTTATGCACGCTACCATGGTTCCATCTGCGGGTTTGAGTGAATGGTGCGCTGTGACTGGCCAGTCACTGTGATTGACAGCCTACACCTAAACCTAACCCTAACCTTAACCTCAGTAAAACTATACCTATACCTAACCCTAACCTCAGTAAAACTATATACCTGAACCTAAACCTAACCCTAACCCTAACCTTAAACTCAGTAAAACTATACCTAAACCTAACCTCAGTAAACTATATACCTAAACCTAACCTCAGTACTAACGCAGTGGCTGGGGGGCGTTTCCAAGAACCCGAATCCGCAGATGAAACCATGCAAGCGTTATGCACAACTTCAAGTGATAAATGATTCAGGCGCCATTCTTCCTGTGGTTCTTTAGCTTGTCCTTAACAAGCATAGGGACATTCAGTGTGTGATAATTAGTGTCTACAGCTGTTCAGTAAGCCTTTTTTGTGTGCAAACCTGTATCACACAGTACAGAGCTGTTGCCGTTTGCAGCAGAAGGAGGAGGGCTGTCCTCAACTAAATAGATTCTTAGTCAACTGACAACTCATAGTCATAGGAGACTGTCTACTATAACTATACATTTTTGCTGAAAGTATCAGCAATAATTATATGACCAGCTTATGGTTTTAGAGAGACAGTCGCACTGAGGAAAAGACAAAGAGCAGCAGAGTTAGGCCCTTTCTCAATTATATTTTTAAACCCTATACCCCTCATCCCTTGCCCCTTCTTTTATTTCTTTACTGCACAGCTGCCCCCCTTTGCCAACTTCTAGACTTATGTACTGTTCTTTATGAACTTTTAATATTTTAAACCAATGACCTCTTCCTACAGGAAAGGATTCCATATAAGCCTTCTGGCTTCTTCCCTTCCTTGCATTGTATTTTTGTTACGAGTACTGCGCCCGGGTGCGTTTTAATTAACTAATACATTCATTATTAATCATTAATGTGTCAAATCGAAAAAAGGGCTCTGTTAAGACCTCCATATTCATATGGTCAATGCCTGTGTGAAAAGTGGGAGTGATTGGTGCAGGCAATGATGAGATAACGCGCTGTTTCTGACACACAGACAGACACACACACACACAGACACACACACACACACACACACACACACACACACACACAGACAGACATTGGCTGAATTATATTTTTTATACTACTATTATATTTTTTTGTACTACATAAATAAATAAACCTAAACCTAAAGGTTGGAACTGGAACTGCCAGGCAGGAGGCCAAAGATAAGATGTATATGAAAGAGGACATGAAGTGTTAAAGAAGAGGCGTCAGAGGACAGGGTGAGATGGAGGCAGATGATTCGCTGTGGCGACCCCTGAAGGGAAAAGCCGAAAGGAAAAGAAGAAGAATCAACAAATCTGTTGATCCATCAAACATTGGGTTTGCTGTGTACAAACATGCAGAGGCCCTTTGCGAGCAAAGGTGCAGACATTCGCAAAATGCAATAAATTGGCGTGTCTGAGGTATGAGTTACACCCTCGTAAATAACATAGCGGTGCTTCAGTGAGATTTCCGCTGCTCTGAGCAAATCTCAGCTGTTTCCGGAAGGAGAGCACACAGACGGGGAGGAGAGCACACAGACAGGGAGGAGAGAACACAGACAGGGAGGAGAGCACACAGACAGGGAGGAGAGAACACAGACAGGGAGGAGGAGAGCACACAGACAGGGAGGAGAGAACACAGACAGGGAGGAGAGAACACAGACAGGGAGGAGAGAACACAGACAGGGAGGAGAACACAGACAGGGAGGAGAGAACACAGACAGGGAGGAGAGAACACAGACAGGGAGGAGAGAACACAGACAGGGAGGAGGAGAGAACACAGACAGGGAGGAGAGAACACAGACAGGGAGGAGAGCACACAGACAGGGAGGAGGAGAGCACACAGACAGGGAGGAGAGAACACAGACAGGGAGGAGAGAACACAGACAGGGAGGAGAGCACACAGACAGGGAGGAGGAGAGCACACAGACAGGGAGGAGGAGAGCACACAGACAGGGAGGAGGAGAGCACACAGACAGGGAGGAGAGAACACAGACAGGGAGGAGAGAACACAGACAGGGAGGAGAGCACACAGACAGGGAGGAGAGCACACAGACAGGGAGGAGGAGAGCACACAGACAGGGAGGAGAGAACACAGACAGGGAGGAGAGAACACAGACAGGGAGGAGAGCACACAGACAGGGAGGAGAGCACACAGACAGGGAGGAGGAGAGCACACAGACAGGGAGGAGGAGAGCACACAGACAGGGAGGAGGAGAGAACACAGACAGGGAGGAGAGAACACAGACAGGGAGGAGAGAACACAGACAGGGAGGAGAGCACACAGACAGGGAGGAGAGAACACAGACAGGGAGGAGGAGAGCACACAGACAGGGAGGAGGAGAGCACACAGACAGGGAGGAGAGCACACAGACAGGGAGGAGAGAACACAGACAGGGAGGAGAGAACACAGACAGGGAGGAGAGAACACAGACAGGGAGGAGAGAACACAGACAGGGAGGAGAGAACACAGACAGGGAGGAGGAGAGCACACAGACAGGGAGGAGAGAACACAGACAGGGAGGAGAGAACACAGACAGGGAGGAGAGAACACAGACAGGGAGGAGAGCACACAGACGGGTAGAGAGCACACAGACAGGGAGGAGGAGAGCACACAGACAGGGAGGAGAGCACACAGACAGGGAGGAGAACACACAGACAGGGAGGAGGAGAGCACACAGACAGGGAGGAGAGAACACAGACAGGGAGGAGGGCACACAGACAGGGAGGAGGAGAGCACACAGACAGGGAGGAGAAGTACGGACTACGGAGACACTGTGCTTTTTCTCTGGCAGCTTCTTTGTGAATGATTCATGCATTTTAGGTAAGAAATAGGCCATGTAGTCCTTCATTTATTTCACACTATACAACTAGTTTAAAACGTTGTTTGTGTTTGCTACTTCCATGCATACATATTGTAACGGTTTGACTTGATGTTACTGTTCGGGGTGCCAGTTAGACAAATGCCTAACACAATTTAGTCCAGTTTGGGCAAGAAAAAAAAAGATAAATATAGCAGTAACCACTAACCACATTAACCTGTAAACCACAATGATTGAGAGTGATTGGTTACCCACAAAAGTGTGGACAGAACAGTGGTGTGTGTGTGTGGTTGAGTGCGTGTGCGAGGGTGCCATAGCCGATCGCTCCAAATGATGTCCTTTTCTGAAGTGTCGAGTGTGTACGCCTAGTTTACGCCTACTTAAGAGCACAGCTCACCACACACAGCAAAGTTGTACCTTAACTGTTTTCTCCACATTGCTTTTGGCTGGTTCCACCTCCTTCAGCGCTCCCTCCTCTCCGTAGACAAGACATTGAACATTACTGTATTCTCTGAATGCGGCAGTGAATAATGGCGCTGCCGGCGTGAATTCGGAGTAATGTTGATTTCACAGTGGGTGCTGGATATTGAAAGCTCTAGAGACTACCGGCAGAAGTCAAAGGTTATATCTACGGTTTGCAAGAAATGTGGATGGAAAGAACATCCTAAAAACTCCTAATCAACTAACAAAATATTGGTGGAATAAGGCTTGCAGCGTATGCCCAAAGGAAGTCAACCTTTTTTCTTTCCAACTGTGACAGGTCGATAAGAACAAGCTCCACGCCATTGCAGAGCAAAACAAACGGTGGCCTTGCCAAAGTTCGTTTCGGCAGTTCTTGTACCTCCAAGTTTTCTTTCTTCTTAACCCATTCTGACCTGAGATCAGATTCATATGAGGTTTCCACCTGGACACACACTGGTCTGATGAACCCATTCTGACCTGAGATCAGATTCTAAAAATGTCAGTCATTCTTCGATTTTTCAAAAATAGCAGACCTACAAGCTCGTAGCGCGCCACTCGGTGGCGCGCTATGAGCTTGTAGATCTGCTATTTTTTCAATAGCTAAAGCATAACATGATGCTAACACCAAAACGGGTTCCCGGTCAGAATGGGTTAAATTGCCTAACATCACCGCAGAGACACCAAATGCGAGCGTCGTGTTGTGTTTTAATTCTGCTCTCTGCTGGAAACGTGCCAACGTGGTAACAATAAATGTCCGCTGTTGAAGGTTAGGAACTAGTAACTATACAAGAGCGTGGCCATGGTCTTTATTAACGTTCAGAACTCCGAGCGGAGCCGCAGCCGCAAGTATAATACACTTTTGTCCTCGGAAAAAGTTCTACTTCTTTTGGAATGTATACGCTTCAGGCTTATAGAGCACTTGTCAAAGTCTAATGCATTCAGCCTAAACCAACTGAAATATGAAAGCAAGTTTTTAATTGGTATTTAGAATATTATGTTTATGTGCGCGCACGCACACACACACACACACACACACACACAGTGACGCACACGCACACGCGCACACATAAATAAAACACGCTCCCACGCTTAACATGAAGGTCACAGCCTCCGCAGTGGAGTGGGAATCCATATTATGTTAATGGCATGCAGTGGGTTTTCCATGGCTTGCATGCTGTCAGGATGCACTGGTGCTGCCTGACCTTGCGTGTTTGCTGGCATGTTGACGAGCACGCGGGGCGACGGGGCAAGTGGCGGAAGATGGATCGTGATAGGAGACGCGGTAGTTAACCCATTCTGAACGGGAACCCGTTTTGGTGTTAGCATCATGTTATGCTTTAGCTATTGAAAAATAGCAGATCTACGAGCTTGTAGGTCTGCTATTTTTGAAAAATCGAAGAACGACTGACATTTTTAGAATCTGATCTCAGGTCAGAATGGGTTATAATCAGACCAGTGTGTGTCCAGTGGAAACCTCGTATGAATCTGATCTCAGGTCAGAATGGGTTAATGTATGCACATATGTTATACATACCGACGTGGGGTGTCTGCATGTTGGTATATGCACATTTTGTTTCATGTACGTATAGCGGTGTATTGATGTGTGTGTGTGTGTGTGTGTGTGTGTGTGTGTGTGTGTGTGTGTGTGTGTGTTCTGCAGAGTCTTTGGGTGGAGAGGACCACCCTCACGCTAGTCCAGAGTCTACCAGGGATCTCTCGTTGGTTTGAAGTGGAGAAGAGAGAGCTGGTGAGTGACTCCTACCACACACACACACACACACACACACACACACACACACACACACACACACACACACACACACACACACACACACACACACACACACACACACAAACACACACACACACACCTTTTCACTTTTCTCGTGCAATCCGATTCGTGGCCCGCAAGGTGGGTTCCCCAAATAGCTGGCAAAACACTAACACTAATGATAAAAAGTCATACCAATGAATACGAATTTAAAGTAATTTAATTTAAAGTTCCATTGATCCAAGGTGGAGCGGAATCCATGGATTGATCATTAGCCCACCTATCTGACCACTTAACACGGCAGCCATTCGTTCAGATGGGTGGGCGCATGCATGCATGCTTCCAAGATCTTCCTTTAAAGGTTGAGAGACCCTGCTTTCATCTGATGGTTGCAAGAGATAAACCACTGGCATCAGCATTCTGCTGCAATGTAGACTTTGGCTCGCCATATAGAAGTCCTTCATGTGGGTGAATTTGAGCTGTTCATTTTATTCTCGTCCAGAGAGTTTGACCAGTTCAGCAGGACAAAATGGCTACTGGCATTCTTAGGCACGCGCTGAAAACCTTTTTTTATTTATTTATTATTCTACACTGGGCTGCTTCTGCAGAATCCTATATTTCTCAAGGAGGCTCCAGTACCAACTATGCATTGATGTATTACTTCTTTTTTTTTTTTTTACAGTGACGTTAATCTAGTCCATTAGTTTGGAGCTTGGGTGAAATTGGATGGTTGGCATGGGTATTGGTATCGGTGCATGAGTACTGAGACGGAGTTTATTCCAATAGGATATACCTCATTTTTAGTCTAATACTAGCATACTTGATTCACATTTTTATCGTTCGTAGATTCCCTGCACTGCATTATTCAGCACTCTGCATGGCTTTGAGTGGCCGAAGCGCTCATTCAAATCATTTCAGTGTAGGGAATCGAAATGCTATTTCCTTTTTTTATTTTTTTGTCCAGTGTCTGTCATAACACCGTGTCTCTCTCTGATGATCTAAGCATGTTATTCTTCAACGCATCGCACCTGGCAAGGTGTGAAATAGTGGATCTAGTAGAATAGTGCATCTGTGATCGGCAGTAAAGTAACTATAAGTGCATTTACTTTTACTATACTTTACCATACTACTATACTACAATACTTTATATACTTCTACTCCACCCCATTTCAGAGGCAAATAGTGTACTTTTTTACTCCTCTAGTTCAACTAGAGTCTAGTTGGAACGCTTTAGATATTATTATTTATTTATTATTATTATTAGAAAACATTACGTTCCAGGTGTCTATAGTGACAGGTGCGTGCGTGCGTGCGTGCGTGCGTGCGTGCGTGCGTGCGTGCGTGCGTGCGTGCGTGTGCTAGTGTTAGAAAAGGTATTAATCAAACAAATAAATTATAGTTACCTAATTCCTATGATGCATTTTTCATGAAAAGAAAATGTATACCTGATGACTATAAGAACTTAAAAACAATCCCTAGCAGAGCATTAGTTATTCATACAGTGCTTTTCCCCACACTTCTCTGTTCGTCTGTGTACATACTGATTTGAATGTGTGATTTTGTCTTTGTGTGAGCGAGCGATGTCGGTTCACTTTTGAAGCATAAAACGCATAATTTGTTCGTGTCACTGTCAACTATTCTTTGTCCCCCTCTACACTGAATCACCTTGTCGAAAATAGCCGATGTACTAGTGGCGACATGCTGTCAGCTTGTGGAGCGTCTATTTTCGCCTGAATGTTCACCTACTATGACATGCCTATAGAATCGGGTAATGTGCAAACTGCATTAATTGTGATCCGGTTGTCGTCCTCTCCTGACCACGACTTCTCCGTTTGTTTCGTCTGTGCGGCAGGTGGAGGTGAGTCCGCTGGAGAACGCCATCGAGGTGATCGAGAACAAGAACCTGCAGCTGAGGACCCTCATCACGCAGTGCCAGAACAGACAGATGCAGAACATCAATCCCCTCACCATGTGCCTCAACGGAGTCATCGACGCCGCGGTCAACGGAGGACTGGCCCGTTACCAGGAGGTAGGTGATGCGTGGATAATAATAACGAATTGCATTTTTACGGCGCTTTTTCCAGGTGCTCAAAGCGCTTTACAGCGGTCCGTTCATTCAGACATTCAGGGAGGTGAAGCGGCGAACAGTCGACGCCAGCGTCCTCACTTCCCACATTCACACACCGATGGTGGCGAGCTCACACCGACCGACTCATTGGAGACAATGTATAGTTCAGTTCAAAGACACTTCGACATGTGGACACAGAGATGCGTGACAGTTTTGAACATAGGAGGTTTCCACCCGACAGATAATTATAATATACCGTGTGTACGGGATAATGTACATGATGTTGTAACATTATAAAATAAACAGGTTATGTACACTACAGTACCTGGATTGATGGATGGGTTCACGGTTGTTTGGATGTGTTCATGCTGTCAGTAACGGGAGGATAATCTTAGAAGGGCTTGTCGATGGATGAAAGGGCGGACTGATGAAGTGAGCAGATGGATGCATCTTTATTTTGAGGTCCACGCCTTTTTTTTTAGGTGATAATTATTCCATGATCCGCAGATGAACAGATGGGAATGCGAGAAGCACAGACATTTCACTTCACCACTCATATGCACACGCAATAATTCAGCGCCTTGCACAGTTTGGCGATTGTATTCGCGTCATGCCCATGAGTACAGCAGAATAACTCAGGAATATTACTGCAACTGAATTGATAAAATATAGGGGTTACCAAGCTTTTCATGCCAAGGGACTGCCTAATATCCATACTGCCAATAGCATATACAATATGTTCGATAGCAGTTAATTTGTGGAAAAAGAACATTGAATGTCAAATTGTCTAGTCCTTGATTATAATATGTGAGGGGCGCCCACTGTGGCTGCCACAGGGAGTTTTGGGGAAATGAAGCATAATTTACTGCTGTAAATAAACATTAAAAGTCCATAGACTTGGCTGTCACATGACGTCTACATGTAGTGCCCTAAACAAACATTGGACTGACGGTTGTCCTATAGAACCGCCCCGCAGTGTCCATATATGGAGCTGTGGCCTGTTCATGACATCACAACACTCCATATTTGGGCATGCCTGACACACGGGTACACAACGGGTATCGCATAGCCGGTTGGGGGCACGGATCACCGACTTCCATCGTTACCGACTTGGTGCTCTACAGCCCGGGCACCGGTCGGTCTATGGTCATTTCAAAAGCCAGGCAATGGAGGGGCTAGCCCCTCAATAATTGATCGACAATGCATTGCGTCTGGCTATTCAACATTCAATACCCCATGTGCCTCGAAATGCAGTTAGGGCCTTTGCAGTGGAGATGGATGGATGGATGGATGGATGGATGGACAGGCAGACAGGGGGAGTGAGGGATGCATTGACGGATGGGAGCGCTTAACCCATTCTGACCGGGAACCCATTTTGGTGTTATAGCATCATGTTCAAGCATCAAAATAGCAGATCTACAAGCTCATAGCGCGCCACCGAGTGGCGCGCTACGAGCTTGTAGGTCTGCTATTTTTGAAAAATCGAAGAACGACTGACATTTTTTTAGAATCTGATCTCAGGTCAGAATGGGTTAATCAGACCAGTGTGTGTGTCCAGTGGAAACCTCGTATGAATCTGATCTCAGGTCAGAATGGGTTAACGGAATCACATGAGGTGACGTGGACGAGCGGGCGATGGATGGAGGTATAGGTGGATGGATGGATGGATGCATGGATTGGAGGAGGTGTGGCGAACTGACGAACGGATTGGACGGATGAGTGAGGGGAAGCGAGATGGGATGAGCGCGAGTGCGTTCCGATAGACAGATAGGCGGGGAACGAGGGATGTGACGGATGAGCAGGCTGGCTGATGCATATAGAGGGATGATGCGTTCGTATATCTCGTGTGACCGCCGCAGCGCAATGAAACTGAACGGTGACACAAATGGATACAGACAGAGGGAGAAATACAGTAAATACTCAATGCACAGATACAGAGAATCCTGTTCCTTTCACTCGGAGGGACGCATGCCGGTCCATTTGTGTGTACACTCAGTGTCAGTGGTGTAAAGTAGCTAAGTACATTTACTTAAGTACTGTACTTAACCCATTTATGCCTGACCTCGAAATTTAAAAAGAATCGTCTAAATCCTATGAGGATTAGTATTACATTTTCAGTACTTTAACTTCTACTCTACTACATTTCGGAGGCAAAATATTGTATTTTTATTCCACTACGATAATTTGACAAGTTAACTTCTAGTTACTTTAGTATATTTTCATTATCATTACAAATCGTGCATTATAACCACTTCAGTCAGTCAGCCCATTTGAAAATAGCCGATCCACAAGCTCACACAATGCACCGCGATGAGACGGATTGTGAGCTTGTGTAGATCTGCTATTTTCAAAAGATTTTGTATACATTTGAAAAAACTCGACATGGGACATTCTGCACATACCGATACTTTTCTACTTTTACTCAAGTGCATTTCGAATTCCGAACTTTTACTTGTAACGGAGTATTTCTACATTGCTATACTTTTACTGAAGTACAACATTTGAGTACTTTTTTTTTTCTCCACCACTGAGCGTACCAGCTCTACCAGCTACTTATTTACATTCTGCTTAACCCATTCTGACCTGAGATCAGATTCATACGAGGTTTCCACTGGACACACACTGGTCTGATGAACCCATTCTGACCTGAGATCAGATTCTAAAAATGTCAGTCGCTCTTCGATTTTTCAAAAATAGCAGACCTACAAGCTCGTAGCGCGCCACTCGGTGGCGCGCTATGAGCTTGTAGATCTGCTATTTTTCAATAGCTAAAGCATAACATAGTGCTAACACCAAAACGGGTTCCCGGCCAGAATGGGTTAATGCCTGGAATTGATGCCTGTTGTCGGGTGGTGACATATCTTGGGTGGTGACATATCCAATGTAGAAATTGAGGTGGAATTGCCCACGGAAACGGAAATCGCACTTGTCAAAACCATGCACCTCAGGACCTGGTCCCATTAGTAATGCATAGGATAATAAACATAAGATGGACTTTATTTTCCTGAAGGAAATGTGTCAAAACAGAGTGCACACACGTGCTAGTACTGTACATACACAGGGAAGACGGCCACCAGCCCATAAATATGATATGAATATTATAAGTTAACCCATTCTGACCTGAGATCAGATTCATACGAGGTTTTCACTGGACACACACTCATGGTCTGATGAACCCATTCTGACCTGAGATCAGATTCTAAAAATGTCAGTCGTTCTTCGATTTTTCAAAAATAGCAGACCTACAAGCTCATAGCGCGCCACTCGGTGGCGCGCTATGAGCTTGTAGATCTGCTATTTTTCAATAGCTAAAGCATAACATGATGCTAACACCAAAACGGGTTCCCGGTCAGAATGGGTTAAGCTACCCAGCAGCACACATAAAGTAATAATATCCCTCCTTTATTAGTCTATGTTAAATCGATGAACACGTTGATTCATTATTACTAATTATAATACAAAAAGTCACAGAAGAGAGGCGCTCTTATACCGCATTCCGGCCAATCACAATTTGCGTCCCCCACCTTCGTCATCAATGTTTGCAATGCATTCATTGTCAACTGCATTTAATGTTTGTGTTAATTGGGACAAATATTTGGGCTACACGCACCAAATGCCGGACATAGGACGGGCTATCACCCCTCAATAATATGATTGTGAAATGGGTCATTCTGCAAAATACAGTAATATACTACTTCTCCGGACTAGTAAAATAGTATTTTAGTAGTGCTTCTATCTGATAACCATGGGGAATCAGGTATAGACATTGTTATGGCCCGAGTTAGACGGGGTTGGTTTTATAGCTGTGGTTCCTCGTGTATGCAATTTCACATTACCATAGAACTTGTCTAAAGTCCAAATTGTCCCTGGCATCACATTTTAATAATATGCTGTGTTCCAAAGCCTGGCAAAGCGGTGTCGAAATTGCTATGATTAAGATCCTCCCGTGATGAAAATCGGTGCGGCTGTGTAGTCGATCAGTGAAAAACAATCCGACACCTGTGTGCCGCAGCCCTGGAGGCAGTGCCACTGGGAGGTGCATAAACACATTGCAGATGAGGATATTACCAAACTGGAGGTGGGTGGAATGGCCCGAGAACTCGCACGCAACGACTGCTCCATATCAGGAATACAGATTTCCTCCTCCCGGACAGTGTGTCGCCTCGCCTGCGCCACCTGTCACTTGTGTATACACGCAGAGCCTGCCAACCTTCGCTTTTCCCTGACAGCTATAGCTTCTGTCAGAGCGGAGGTCTGAGGACCCCTCTGTATCAACACAACACCTGAGTTATACGTATAGTCGCACGCGGGTGTGGTACGCGGGAAATAGCCTATAGTGCTGTGACGCATTGTGAGCGTGTAGATTGGCTATTTTCAGTGCGCATTATATACCAAATATAACTCGGGCGTAACAGTCAAGAGATCTATCTGGCTGTTAAGCAAGTCTCTGTGAAAAGTGTGACGCAGGACTCACGGCGCCCAAAAGCCATGAGTCCTCTTGTCAGAGTCCTCTTGTCAGAAGTCGGGACTCGGGAGTTTGTCCGCCTTATTTCCAGAGCAGCCTTGAGTTGCTCAGAATCATAGACGGCAGAGATTTGCCTCTTCTTCCGAATCTCCCTAGCTGTCGTATTCCTCCTCTCTCTCTCTTGCTCGTTTCTCTGAAGTGACGTAGAAACAGTAGCTATGTACGCTCGAGTTGCTACTCACCCGAGCTGGAAACAGTTTTGCTTTGAAATGTTTGCACAAGCGTGCAAACATGGTGTGCACAAGGCTACACAAATACTGTAGAGTCCTTTTGACTTGGATCATACACATACCGGTACTTTAGGGCCGAGCCACGTCACGGACAGCCATTGTGAACATGAATTTAATTCTTCTTAATGACTCGCCTGGTTAAATCAAGCTTAAATAATGTGACATGATTTACTACTAACCCTATACTGTAAGTGCAGATGCAACAGGAAACCGGTTGTAATTTAATCACTTCCAACCTGGCTTCTCCATTTTGGACAAACCTTTCAAAAATAGCAAAATGTTCAAAAACAGCAAAAACGGCAGAATAAAAGCCTGTAGATCCGATATGATCTAAAAGATTATAGATGGGCACCTTGGTTCACTATTTGTCTTACAACAAAGTACTGTATATAATATAGGGTTGAAGTTGTTAAAAAAGAAAGGAATATTAAGAGATATAGGGCTCTATTTTCGTCCATGCTAAACACATTATCTTACCTTTTTTTTTTAATTTGAAAAACATTTTTGAATAGTTAAAATGGCCAATCTGTATCGACACGCGAGCTTGTAGATTGGCTATTTTAACTATTTCTAAACTGTTTTTCAAAATAGTAAATAAAGGCAAAGTATAGTTAGAGCATATAGTCTCACTTTAGTGCCATGAGGATCAATGAGGGTGGCTCCTGTAATGTGGTGTGGCACGATAGAGATGTGTGAGCCGGTGCTTAACCCATTCTGACCTGAGATCAGATTCATACGAGGTTTCCACTGGACACACACTGGTCTGATGAACCCATTCTGACCTGAGATCAGATTTAAAAAAATGTCAGTCGTTCTTCGATTTTCCAAAAATAGCAGACCTACAAGCTCGTAGCGCGCCACTCGGTGGCGTGCTATGAGCTTGTAGATCTGCTATTTTTCAATAGCTAAAGCATAACATGATGCCGACACCAAAACGGGTTCCCGGTCAGAATGGGTTAACCAATTTAGACCTAAGTTCGATTATACAAATGTCTTCTAAATAAGTTTTCTGAAAAACCCATGTTTCTATGTCAGTCGTTCACAAACATTTTCATGTCAAGGACCCCCCAAACAATAATAATGTAATAGGCCGCCAACCCCCATTTGAAAATATCTTGTTCCAGGACCCCCCCCCTCCCAGTAGCAAAGATTTGAGTTAAAAAAAGATTTCAGGCACATTTTCACGATTTTTCCAAAAATAGCAGACCTACAAGTTCATAGCGCGGCACTCGGTGCCGCGCTATGAGCTTGTAGGTCTGCTATTTTTCAACAGCTAAAAGCATAACATGATGCTTAAAACACCAAAAGGGGTTTCCGCCCAGAATGGGTTAAGAGCGTCTGCTAAATTGTAAATTGTGTTGCATTTTTACTTATATAAAGGTACTGCAGTGATGTGAGTGTGTAACACCGTTTACACCATTAAACGGTGGCTGCCTGTGGCTGGTTGGTTGGTGGAGGCTTGACAGTGCATCAAGTGCATCAAGTGCATCACCACCACCTCCTCCTCCTCAAGAAAATGCCTCTTACCTTCAGCCAACGGTATATATGGACTCTCTGACTCACTCTCAGCGTCGCATAGCAACCACCATCTTCCACTGCAGAGAGAGAGTGTGTGTGTGTGTGTGTGTGTGTGTGTGTGTGTGTGTGTGAAACATACAGTACATGAGAAAGAAAGATGGAGAGAGAGACAGAGAGAGGGAGGTAGTTTTATTAATTGAGTGTGTGTGTCCGTGTGTGTGCATGTCCACCACATGCAGTACAGTGTGTTCTAGAAATAGCCTGTTAACCCATTCTGAACGGGAACCCATTTTGGTGTTAGCATCATGTCATGCTTTAGCTATTGAAAAATAGCAGACCTACAAGCTCGTAGCGCGCCACTCGGTGGCGCGCTATGAGCTTGTAGGTCTGCTATTTTTGAAAAATCGAAGAACGACTGTGACATTTTTAGGATCTGATCTCAGGTCAGAATGGGTTCATCAGACCAGTGTGTGTCCAGTGGAAACCTCGTATGAATCTGATCTCAGGTCAGAATGGGTTAAAAGCTTGGAGAGCTACTCGACAGAACCGCAAAGGTGAGATCCTGGCGTATCGATTCTCCCCGCACTTGACGCAATTCTTTGTTTGAAAAATGACACCGTAAGGAATTATCGTCCAACCTTACATCATTTGTCCGGAGAGGGCCGGCTACACCACAACTCATCTCGGTCGTTAACCCATTTTGTGCGGGGACCCCCTTTCGGTGTTCGCATTATGTTATGCTTTTAGCTATTGAAAAATAGCAGATCTACAAGCTCATAGCGCGCCACCGAGTGGCGCGCTACGAGCTTGTAGGTCTGCTATTTTTTGAAAAATCAAAGAACGACTGACATAGAAACATAGCTTTTTCAAGAAAACTGTCAGGATGTAGAAGACATTTTTAGAATCTGATCTCGGGTCAGAATGGGTTAATTGGCTGAGGATAACGGAGGGTGTGCATGTAGAATATCAGAGGGGCGGCAGCACTGTGGGGCTAGATAGAAACTCCACCGGTGAAACACAGCCGCACCTCGCTCGCACGGGGGAACAAATACAGACCGTACTGGCAGCTCCCAACACTGATCTGTGAGGAAGACCCAAGTCACGCCAAAGAGCCAATCTGAATCTCAAGGCACATTCGAGAACGTCACATGTCCTGCCATTGGCAAGTCAGTATAGATTGTTGAGTACATTGTCAGTGAGAAAGCGGGTGCATTTGCCAAGGTCTTATGTTAAGGTGTTATGTTAATTCTATTCAGATGCCCCTGAATAGATGGAGTTCCTCTGCTGGAAGTGTCGAGCTAATTAACGTCCTATACTGTCGAATATTGGAAACACAGGTGTCTCCAAGGACCACCGACGTATACTTTAGATTCTAATGCCTTTATTCATGTGGGTTTTACTTTTCCACAAACCTGACTTCCATATCACACCCAATAAAACATTTCATATACAGTATTAGCATTGCCTTTACGTGAGGGAAATTGATGGTGAGGGAAAGATATTTTGCTCGACACCCGGTGTCGGCGTCAATACCGACGGCCCCCCCATTCTTCCCCCTTGACAAATTATTGCGGCAGTCGTCGGAATTCCATGAAGAATCGAGCATCGTAAATCTATTAACCCATTCTGAACGGGAACCCATTCTGGTGTTAGCATCATGTTATGCTTTAGCTATTGAAAAATAGCAGATCTACAAGCTCATAGCGCGCCACCGAGTGGCGCGCTACGAGCTTGTAGGTCTGCTATTTTTGAAAAATCGAAGAGCGACTGACATTTTTAGAATCTGATCTCAGGTCAGAATGGGTTCATCAGACCAGTGTGTGTCCAGTGGAAACCTCGTACGAATCTGATCTCAGGTCAGAATGGGTTAATTTCTATTTGCTTGGCGCCGATTGACAGCCGCAGCCGCAAACCGAAGGCGAGATCGTTATTATTAGTATTCAGATTTATTGCTCCCGACTGGAGCGGGGTGGGAGATTTGCGTCTGATTTATTTTGGGGCCCCTTTGGCGTTATACCTTCTAATTGGACTTTTTCTAGTGATTTAGTGGGCCGCTCGGCACGCCCGAGTCCCTCTACCGCTGGCCCCCCCATGTGAGAAACTTCCATCATTCGCTGCAAAATCATTGATTCCTAAAGTTAGCACTTTCATCTTTAAAACTGCCACCTTTTTGGCCCCGTTATTGTAAATGTTGTCGCCTGCTGTACCGCAAACCGCAGTGGAAGAAGTACTAGTAGCAGTAACGCACGATAAATATACTCCTGTTACAAGTGAACGTCGTGTGTAGAAAATGTTACTTGTGTTAAAGTACAAAAGTACAGGCATCGTATGAAAAAGTACTCAATTGTCAAAGTTTCAAAATGTCTAGAAAATGGTCATCCAAATCACAATTCCATATCGCCAGATGTATAAAGCAGGTCTCACTTCGTTAATAGGTTCGTTCGTAGGGTTAATGCATATTGTAAAACGTGTATCTGAAAAGTAACTGATAACTAAAAGTTGTCGAATAAAGTAAAAAAGTACAATATTTGCCTCTGATATATGCTGGAGTAGAAGTACAGGACTTGAGTAAATGTGCTATGCAAATCAAAGAGACTGCGCACAATGCACGTTGTGCAATTCTTTAACCCATTCTGACCTGAGATCAGATTCATACGAGGTTTCCACTGGACACACACTGGTCTGATTAACCCATTCTGACCTGAGATCAGATTCTAAAATGAACCCATTCTGACCTGAGATCAGATTCTAAAAATGTCAGTCGTTCTTCGATTTTTCTAAAATAGCTGACCTACAAGCTCGTAGCGCGCCACTCGGTGGAGCTTGTAGGTCAGCTATTTTTCAATAGCTAAAGCATAACATGATGCTAACACCAAAACGGGTTCCCGTTCAGAATGGGTTAATATCTCAGACAGTGGTGTGGCATTTAAGCTCGTATCCACCTCCTCTGTTTTTGGTATAATATGTGGGAGGATATGGGTTTTGGATTACTATCGACATCGTAGACATTTTAGCTGACACCTATCCGTAGCGATTTTCATATACAAGCTTAGATCACTGACATTATACAGTCAAAAGTCTTGGAGCAAGGGGAAAAGGTCAGGTCCTCGGTGTGCCGAGAACACGGAGAGTGGCGTGCTTCTGTATAGGTGTAGAGCAGGTCCAAAGGTCTCTCTGTGAAGATGCAAGACTTCTGAGAAAACAACTCTGTCTGGTATTAAGATTGTTTTGCTTTCTGTGACGGCCGGGGCCGACAGACACGGCAAGTCACACTCGGATGCCAATTATTGATCGGGATCTGTGTGTGTGGGGGGGGGGGGGCGGGGGGGGATTGTACATATCCATAATGTTTTTGTGTGCACATCTTTGTGCTTGTGTATGTAGGCAAGTGTCAGTCTGTTTCATGTGCACTTGTTTGAACACATGCACATGAGCGTGTGTGTGTGTGTGTGTGTGTGTGTGTGTGCGTGTGCGTGTGTGCGTGTGCGCGTGCGTGCGTCTTTGAAGTAGAAGTGTGCTTCTCCTCTTTTGACGTCTCTTTGGAGATAGACAGCCGTGTCCTTGAGAGAGAGGAGCAGCGTGGACCTTTATTCTTTTTCTTTTCTCCCGTGAACTCCGGCCTTGCTCTCTCTCTCGCCGTGACAGATCTGAAAGGAGATTGCAAAGTCGGGGCCTTTCTGATTGGCTCATCATCTCTTTCCTCCTGCGTATACGCCCGGAAAGCTCTCGCAGGCCGCATCTCTGTTTTGATGGCGACCGTAAACACCGGGGGAATCGGCGATTAACAGCGCAGACGACGCTAACGCGCCGACCGCCATTCAAAGCACAGCCACATTTTCTCATGCTATCCCGTTTCCAGTTTTTGAATTGACTTTTTAGCTTGGGAACTGTGTGCTAATGCAACTCTGTGATTCATAATCAGGTGTGGTATTGAATCCCCGGGTCCATGCGGACACTTAGGAATTAAACATCAAATTGTCTACCTTCGTAAAGGCAAAGCAAATTGGGTATACGGGTTGTGTGGAATGGATGCATCAACAGTTGTAGTTTCAATGCATTTGTGCAACTTGTGTGAGATGCTTTTCTAATCTCCTTTTCGAGGCAATTTAATTTTTTCAATTTGTGCTTCTTGGCTCTGTAGCCTTATTCTTTTCATCCGCCACATGGCTTCATCGCTGCGCAAACTAATCTGCACTCGAATGGCTTTCACAAACCAAGCCATGAATGTTGATTCATACTGAGTGATACCAACACAATTAGACACAACTAGAAACTTGAAGCTGTGAATAGAAGTGAACTTTTTTTATTTGACCTTATTATGTAGAAATCATCAAAACAAACAAGCAACATTGCGAGACACACCAAATGATCCACACACGGCTCAATGCCGCTGGGATTGCCTTGTTGATGCGTGTTTTTTTTTGTTGATTGTTGTTGTTTCAAGAATAAGAATAGTTTAACTTTAATGAAAATTGTACCCACTGAATAATGCTAAACAAGTACACAATATGTTGTCTACCTCTGCAACAGCAAAAGTAATTGTTTTATGATCTTCACCGTAATTTTTGCACGATTGCTGCACACGGCTTTGCATCTAGGTATACTGCGATGCACGGTCCCTAGAGTGCCCTTTCCTGGTGTCTAGATGACTAATGGTGTGTGTGTGTGTGTGTGTGTGTGTGTGTGTGTGTGTGTGTGTGTGTGTGTTTTATTTTCCCCTGCAGGCTTTCTTTGTCAAGGACTACATCCTGAACCACCCAGAGGACGGGGACAAGATAGGACAACTCAGAGAGCTCATGTTTGAGCAGGTCAGTCGGTGATGGTGGACCAAACCAGTCCCATGTTCATTTAACTCTGAGAGTATACTCTCAGAGTTCCGAATGGATACATCAACAGAGTTGAACTGCATGTATTCCATTCCCCACAGGCTATAAACCGTTTCTTTGGTTTTTAGTTCAGTTTGAACTTTCAACTTTAGCTCGGCAGGAGGCTGGGAGGGAGCGCCGAGATACTTTTCCCATCAACCCCTCCCCGTCCTCCCTCCCGGGGCCAAAATTAGCTTCCTTCTTTTTAAATAAATGTCTCTTAAACCTCATGTGTATGAGGCACGGTACGGCGCCATTATAACGGCATACATATATGCAGCTGTAATATACGCAAATGATGTCCATGTGCTATACTGCTCCTCGGGCAAGGAAAATGCAACTTCTGCAAGCACAGCTCCTTCCCCGAAGCTGTGCAAACGCTGAACATTACACCGCCCGGTGCATCTCACTATATGATCATGCATACATACATATGCATGGCCTTAACCCATTCTGACCTGAGATCAGATTCATACGAGGTTTCCACTGGACACACACTGGTCTGATGAACCCATTCTGACCTGAGATCAGATTTAAAAAAATGTCAGTCGTTCTTCGATTTTTCAAAAAATAGCAGACCTACAAGCTCGTAGCGCGCCACTCGGTGGCGCGCTATGAGCTTGTATGAGCTTGTAGATTTAAAAAAATGTCAGTCGCAGTTCGATTTTTCAAAAAATAGCAGACCTACAAGCTCGTAGCGCGCCACTCGGTGGCGCGCTATGAGCTTGTAGATCTGCTATTTTTCAATAGCTAAAGCATAACATGATGCTGACACCTAAATGGGTTCCCGTTCAGAATGGGTTAATGTATCCATATGTATGCGATATGGCGAAACTGAACGCATATTGCACCGGTGACACTTTTGCACTTTGCTTCGTCTGACTGTGTCACTGAAGTGTTGAGCATGCTGAATGTCAGTGGGATTGTGTTTCTCTCCCTCTGCACTGAAATGGATTCCAAATTACCCCCCTGTTCTTCCCGTTAAACATTTGGAATTAGTTTAATCTTTTGCCCTGAGTTTTTTACCACACAAGGTGGTCCGGTGGTACTGTTTTTAACCAGCTAGGAAACATCTCTGAAATAAGAAACATGTCGTCCCACGCTGAAGAAGAAAATGAATCGAGTTTATAGGCTTCACTGTTTGTTTTTTGTGCAGTAGAAGTTGACAGGGTTTTGAAAACATGACCAATGACAAAAAACTCCCATATCTGCTGGGCGAAGTACAACAATGTGCAAACACAGCAGCAAGATTTGTGAGTTGCTGTGATAGGAGAAGGATATCAAATGGAACACAACCACCCTAAAGACTAATCATTGTGTATATTCCTGCACTATACCTGCATCGAGTTATCTTGGTACACAGAAGTTGATCTATTGAAGATTCTGACCTTCAAAGTACATAATTTTTGGTTTTGATTGTATTGCTGTATCGTTGTATATTGTTCTTTCTGCTTTGGCAATGTAAACGTATGTTTTCTCATGCCAATAAAGCCCTTTGAATTGAAAAATTGAATTGGTTCTGCTGTTCTTCTCACAGGCACGTATCTTGGAGTACGGCCTGGCCGTGCACGAGAAGTTTGTCCCCCAGGACATGAGACCTCTGCATAAGAAGCTAGTGGACCAGTTTCACCTGATGAAATCCAGTCTTGGCATACAGGTACAGTGGGATCCTATTCGTTTGCGCCTCAATCTCAAAATGACATTGTTCAATACCCGTAGGTACCTCTGTTAGACACACCCACGGACACACCCCCAGATTCTCAGCCACACCCACAGGTTTATTTTAATATGTGGAGTGGCTATTCAACCACCAGGTGGCGTGTCTGTGTTATCATTACAAGCATTAAAAAGAGTATAGATATGATATATTTTGTTTGTTTTAGTCATTATGTTAGAACAGTATCTTGGCAAAAACATCTCTGGCACCTCAATCAAACTGTATACAATTGGCATGTGTGATAAAGGAGTTTTTCCAAAAAAAAAACACACCCCATATGAAGCCTTCAATTCATTCACTCAAGACTTTTTTTTTCTCGCATTCCTATATAAGACAATAATTCGATGACCGGCGGATGCAGACTTTTTAAAGTCTCCTATAGCGTATAGACTCACCGCTGGTCATTATTGACTTACAGGAATGCGACAAAAACACATTTATATATCAGTGAAAGGTTTCATGGGGTGTGTAATTGATAAGAAAATAAGTTTTCTTTTTGTTGGTAAACTACTCCTTTAATTTAACTCTCGTTGGCGTCCATTTGGTTCCATTTGAACACTATCAGAGTTGAGGTTTTGGTCCCAGTGGGCCCAGCAGCCCGTCCCTCTTCATGTGCCATTGTCTTCCTGTTTGCATAATTCACGCTGGCGATAAAAACAAGTCCACGCGGTCACTTTCCTCTCCCTCTCTCCCTCTCTCTCTCTCTCGTTCCGCTTCCCAACCCCCTCAGGAGTTTCCAGCGTACGTGCGCGCCAGCCCCGTGCACTTCACCAACGGAAGCCCGCGTGCGTGCAGCAGGAACTCTGTGCCCAGCATTATCAGCCCAGAGGGTGGCAGAGGCATCGCCAGGCGCAGGTGAGAACCCATCTCAGCACAAATACACGACACACGACGTTGAAATGGTCTGGCCGTGTGGCTGAATGTGCTTCTTTTTTTGGGCAACACGAAATAACTTCACTCAAAAATGACTCGTTATAAATAACCATTATACGGAATGCATGGGATTTACATATATGCATATTGCATAGCAATGCATGCCTGTACAAAGCTACCGAGTTACTTGTCAGGACATAAATATATATATATAATATTTTTATTTATTTTCATATTCTGTTACAAGCCCGGTCTGTCGGGAAAAGTGCTCCACTGCTTGGGCGCTATGATTTAATGGATTAAATAACCATCGGAGTATTAATACCTTTTATTGTTTCAATATTCATTGTCATTATAAGCATTTGACGAGCTCACACAACGCGGCTCGTTGGCTATACTATGTGTGTGACTATGAGTACCAGTAGGGGCAAAAGTGGCGCTGTTGTGCCAGAAACAGAGAGAGAGATAGTGTTGCACTGTTGCCTTCTAATGAGAGACAGAGAGGGGGGGGGGGGGGGGGGGGGGGGGGAATGCACCACTCAGTTCACACGGGTGTAATTTTTCTTTCCCAACTTGCTTTCTCTCTCCTTGAACTTTTAACCTTTAGCACCTTGACCTCCCGTATCGTACTTATTTTGTTGCCTCCTCCTTCCCCCTCCTTCCTTCACCGATGTGGCTCCATCTGGACGCTGGCAGGGGGACTGGCACACACACACACACACACATACACAGAGCTGTCCCTATGTGCCAGACTGGTGGGCGTATACTCTGTGTGTGTGCGTGTGCGTGTGCGTGTGCGTGTGCGTGCGCGTGCGCGTGTGTGTGTGTGTGCGCGCGCGCATGAGCGATTAATATACTCGTAACGGCCAAATGTCCCTGCAGTAGAATTTCAGAAATAGACATTTTGACGATTGTTCCTGCTGTTCCTGGCAAAGACAAGACATTTGGTGTAGTAGGAAACAAGAGCAGACCAGTGATTTATGAAGTATACAGACGCTTTAAATCGTTAAAAGACATTTGGTGTAGTAGGAAACAAGAGCAGACCATTGATTTATTAAGTATACAGACGCTTTAAATCGTTAAATGCCTAGCGTGCCGTGGCGTGATTTGTCTTTTCTGTGAACTAACCTTAATGTTTTTTTTCTCCTCTCTCTCTCTCTCTCTCTCTCTCTCTCTCTGTGTTTTTTCTGTGAAAGAAATCCCCAGTGTCACTTTAACCTGCAGGGAGTGTCAAATTGTACATTCTTTAAACTGTGTATTTTAGCTGTGGTGTGGGACGTGGTGTACTGTACGTACAAAACCTTTAAGAACGCCCACGATAATCACCACTCTCTCCCCCCCCCCCCCCCCCCCCCAACCCCCTCTCTCGCTCTCTCTCTTCTCGCCAGCCCCCTCAGCTATCCGGCGGTGAACCGTTACTCGTCTTCGTCGCTGTCGTCCCAGGCCTCCAACGAGGTCAGCAACATCACCGGGCAGTCGGAGAGCTCAGACGAGGTCTTCAACATGCAGGTAACTCCTCCTCTGCTCGGACGGCATGACACACACTGCATCACTTTACGTCCCAAGTCTTACACCATAATATTCCACTGTATAGTTTATGGATTTGACACATTGATAACAGTTCCCTGCTGCATTCCCCCATGCTGTGGTTTGACACAGCCAGTGTGAAAGCAAACGCGGCAAATTAAATAATGCAAGAGTGATGCAAATTCTCCGCCCATTCGAGTCTACCGAAGTAGAGGTGTGAATGCTCCGTCCGTCCGTCCGTCCGTCCGTCTGTGTGTGTGTGTGTGTGTGTGTGTGTTTGTGTGTGTGTGTGTTGTGTGTGTGTGTGTGTGTGTGTGTGTGTGTGTGTGTGTGTTGTCTCCCCACCATTCGAAGTGCAGCAGGTACGGCAGAGTAACATCCCAATAAAAACACCCTCAAACAATATTAATAAAACTATACACAAGGGATAATATCCGGCCCGCCGGTTGTTATTGAGAAATAACTCCAGACAGGATGATTAAACACCGACCCCAAAGGGACCAACAACAAGTATTTCCTGCTTGCGGTCGTGAAAGTATTCTATAAGTGTTCGCCTCGGAAAACAAGGAAGTGTTGAAATGAAATAGAATCGATTTTCGTTGTACTGCATCTTCTATTTCTCGCTTCAAATGTTTTCAAAAACATTCTTGGGAACAATGTTTAGTCGTAAATTACATGGTGTGTTTGTTTACATGGCTGTCATGTTGGGGTAGATTATACAGCCTATAAATCAAGCAAGCTAGTGCACTGTGCACAGCCAGGTGCCTTTGATTAGACTAGAGGTTGATTAGAGGTATTATGCAGAGCCGTTATCCGGAAATAACACACTGCTGAGTTCAGAGATTGAAATCAGAAATCAAACATTGAACCAAGCTTTGTGATAATAATAATAAAGTAATAAAGAACATTAAATAGAGCAGGAGGGTAAGCCTATATAAGCCTAAGTTATGACACATTCTGAAGGTTTCACAGGGAGTCAATTGCCATTGGCCTATACGTGCCTTGTTACACATTCTCATAGCAAACGGCACAATCTTGCCAGCCTTATCCTGGGTTAAAGGACCGTGACATCATTTTTTTTAGCTCAATGCACCCAAAAAAACCTGAACTTTGAACATTCAGTAGATTTTCTGTGGTCTGGGGTTTTCTGGCTCAAACAAATGCTCTGATTTGCCATGTGGACTGTGATGTAAGAGTCCACAAATCTCATATATGACACAGCAATTTGCCTGATGTCACTGTTGAGGGATTTTGCCTGTTGTCAGCTCAAAAGGCTTCAGAACACGCAGAGAAAACCCCATGCCACCGAAAATCCACTGAATGTTCAAGGTTCAGGTTGTGCGGGTGTAATTGAGGTCATGAAACCTAAAGGGAAAAAAATAACTAAACAAAACATAACTGAAAATGAACGTCATGAACCTTTAAAAGGACTACATCCTTCCTTCCTTGTGTCCACAATGCAACACGTAATGTCCCCTAAGTTATCGCTACAGTATTATTTTTTTAGTTTTCTGAACAAAGTTACTAGAGTGATATTAATGACGGAGTGTGGGGGGGGGGGGGGGGGGGGGGGGGGAGACTCGCACTGCATGCCGGATTCCCATTAACGCCTTTACACTTAGTACGGCAGATCGTTGGAGAAATGTAATAATAACCACATTCCACTTGGGATCCGGCCCGTTAACCTTCGCCAACCACAGTAGACTATAAATTACAGCGTGTTTGCGGCTCAGTCACGCTACACCGTGCTGCAGTGTGTTGTGTTCTCGTGATTCTGGCGGCGATCAGCTCACTTACGATGGTGATGATGATGATGATGATGGTGATGATGGTGATGGTGATGATCATTGCATTTAAAATGTATGTTAACCACATTAACCCATTCTGGACGGGAACCCCTTTTGGTCGTTTTAAGCATTATGTTACACTTTAGCTATTGAATAATAGCAGATCTAAAAAGCTCCTGCCATTTTTGAAATATCGTGACAATGTAAAGGCAGTCTGTGGGACACATGCTCAAAAGACAATTCATAAACAATGAATAATGAGGCAACACAAGATGTCAGAGTTATAGAGTATAAGGATTTTACTCGAGTAAGGGAGAAAGACTTACACGACCTGTTCATGTATGGAAACCCCAGTCTGACTCCAAGAATGGAGAAAGGCGACAGCTTTTATAGCTCACTCCCACACAAACAACCCCCAACATATAGCCTCAAGGCATTCACCAAACAGGACAGTGACGTCATAAACAAACAGCCGAACAGCAAACAGCTGTAACTTGGAGTATTATTAGATGTTTATCCCTACATTTCCACGACAACAATGTGGCGCAAATCTTTGAATAATGTATTCTTTCACAGCAAACGTTTTTGAACTCAAATCTGGGTGAGGGTCCCTGGAACAACATATTTTCAGATGGGGGGGCCGATTATATGTCATTTCTGGGGGTCCTTGACATGAAATAGTTTGCGAACCACTGACGGAAACATAGGGGTTTTTGGAATTGGAAGATATTTGTATAGATTCTGGTCTCAGTCCTAAATGGGTTATAACCCCTGGTCAGACGGTTCATCGAGATAGACCGTTTATTGCAATGATATTGCATTAAACGCGGCGCCCGCGACTCTGCTCCTGAGCGATACCCCCCAGATGTATCGGTGCAAAGGCTGCAAGCGCGACACGGAATCCAATTTAGATACACAGATCTAATAACATCATAAAAATCCACAGGAAACCCATAGAATTAACACGCCGACATAGGGAGGGGACTAAATGCCACGGGGTGACTGGGAAGGCGGAGGGAGTTCGACAACTGTCGAGTCGCAGAGGAGCGCTGTGATCTACGGCATGCCGAGTATTTAGTATAAAAGGACTGCCTATAGATTGAGCCATTAGGATGTGTGCTTGTTAGTGGTGGAAAAAGTATAGTCACAAATTTTGACTTAAGTAAAAAGTACCAATATTGCAATATAGAATGTATATAGATGTACTGTAACCTGCCGGTGGTAGCTACATTAGCTTAGCTTGTTTTCAGGTTTTCCAAGGTCCAAAACATCCCAGGAAAAAAAACGGCAAAATAAGTGAGTGGTTAAAAAAATGTAATAAAAAGAATGGGCTGATGAAATCAAAATCTAAATATTTAGTTATTTTTTATTTTGAATCCAACTTTAATCAAATCTCGTAATCTCAGTAGCTGTTCACAAGATTTTCTCGTTCAGCACAGATTGTTGCGAACGCAGTGAGCACTAACTATGAGTGTTGTCTGTGTGTGTGTCTGTCCCGCTGTTACACCACCCGCCCGCCACCAGAGGGCGCAGCTCTATCACACACAGAACACACACACACACACACACACTAAAAAAATAACTTAAAAAATAAACGTAACTTAAAAAACCCCAAAAATGTACGAGCTGCGTTCGCTTCCCGCGTTTGCGCGTCTTACTTGTGTTAAGTGGCTGGGAAAATCTTCCCCCCCCATCGTTTGTTTTGAAAGCGAACCGGTAATGAACCGACATGACGCAGCTGTGCTTCTCCTCCTCCAGCCCAGCCCATCTACCTCGAGTCTCAGCTCCAATCACTCAGCCTCGCCCAACGTCACCAGCTCCGCCCCTCCAGTGCCAGAGGTAAGACTGAGCGTGCTCTCTACACCACTGCTTCCCAAACAGTGGGTCGGGACCCATTTGTGGGTCGCGGACACATTGTTATGGGTCCCTTAGTTTATGATTTCTATACATTTGGTCTTTAATTATTATTATTATTATTTCAAAACCTAAAAAAAAAAAAAAAAAACAACATTCCCCAAAATGATAAACTCTTCATGAATTAATGACAAAAACCCAATGATTTGTTTTGGTAGTGTCATGAAGAAATGAAAGAAAAAGCTTGTAGAGCTTGTAGTTTGGGCCCCCGGGGCAAATATATAATTTCTGTTTTGGGTCACGGGCTGAAAAGTTTGGGAACCACTGCTCTACACCACTTGTTCTCACTGAGGGCGTTCCAGGGGGGCACTTCCCTATAGCTAAGTGATTGATTGGTACCAACCAAATGGATGCTTAGGTCTGCGGGTATAGCTCAGCTGAGAGTGCACTGTGCATAATCAACGTAAATATATACAATTGTTGGAGGCAGGAAATCGATGCCCTATACTTCATTGTATGGCAGCGTTATACTAAAGTAGCAAAAAAGGCCGATCTAACTCGCTTTGCAATGCGTGAGCTTTAGTATGTTGTCTATGTACTGTATTATCGAAACACTATTCACCATTGTCATAGCATGATGGTCCACGCGTGGTCCCCGGTGTGGCTATTCTGAAGGCAGTCCGGCCCTGAACAATATTGTGTCAAGTTTGGTGTGGATCGGAGCACCGGTGTGCCTCTCGCACACGTCCGTTTGTCAATCCAACCTACTAGGCAAGCAGAGAGATGCCTGCGGCTGCTGTCCGTGGTCCTGAAGTAAACTGTAGCTGCTGTCCGTGGTCCTGAAGTAAACTGTAGCTGCTCTCCGTGGTCCTGAAGTAAACTGTAGCTGCTGTCCGTGGTCCTGAAGTAAACTGTAGCTGCTGTCCGTGGTCCTGAAGTAAACTGTAGCTGCTGTCCGTGGTCCTGAAGTAAACTGTAGCTGCTGTCCGTGGTCCTGAAGTAAACTGTAGCTGCTCTCCGTGGTCCTGAAGTAAACTGTAGCTGCTCTCCGTGGTCCTGAAGTAAACTGTAGCTGCTCTCCGTGGTCCTGAAGTAAACTGTAGCTGCTGTCCGTGGTCCTGAAGTAAACTGTAGCTGCTGTCCGTGGTCCTGAAGTAAACTGTAGCTGCTCTCCATGGTCCTGAAGTAAACTGTAGCTGCTGTCCGTGGTCCTGAAGTAAACTGTAGCTGCTGTCCGTGGTCCTGAAGTAAACTGTAGCTGCTGTCCGCGGTCCTGAAGTAAACTGTAGCTGCTGTCTGTGGTCCTGAAGTAAACTGTAGCTGCTCTCCGTGGTCCTGAAGTAAACTAGCTGCTGTCCGTGGTCCTGAAGTAAACTGTAGCTGCTGTCCGTGGTCCTGAAGTAAACTGTAGCTGCTGTCCGTGGTCCTGAAGTAAACTGTAGCTGCTGTCCGTGGTCCTGAAGTAAACTGTAGCTGCTGTCCGTGGTCCTGAAGTAAACTGTAACTGTAAACTGCAGCTGCTGTCCAGAGAGAGAGAGAGAGAGAGAGAGAGATAGAGAGAGAGAGAGAGAGAGAGAGAGACACACATTAAATAATGACATGATTATAGTTTGTTGGAGCATGCCTCCTTAGCCTTTGATACAATCTTCGGTCTGGTCGTAACATCAACCAACCCTGCCTCTATTTTAACCAGACTTAAAATATTGAACGTCTTCTTTCTTTCTTTCTCTCTCTCTCTCTCTCTCTCTCCTCTCTCTCCTCTCTCTCTTTCTCTCTCTCTCTCTCTCTCTCTCTCTCCCTCTCCCCTCCCTCTCTCTCTCTCCGGCCTCTTTTATCTCGACACAGTCAGACAGACGTGCGTCATAAAAAAATAAGAATATATGGGGACATTTATGGACGTGAATACACCCCACTCCCCCTCCCTTCTCTTCACAGCGGGCCCTTATAAAAACGGCCCTCTGTCTCTCCCATAAAGACTGCAGGTTGAATTACTGTTCTTATCAGGGTGAGGGGACTATATCTGCTGCCGGTATGATGGCCCAATCCCAGGGCTGCCATGGCACAGCCACTAATGGAATAGGATCTATGGCTGATCTAAACATTTCTGAGTGGTTTGGATGACTAAGGGACAGGAATTCTGTGTGTGTGTGTGTGTGCGTGCGTGTGTCTGCGTCTGTTGTCAGTGATTGATGGCTAGGAATCAAATGGACCCTTAATTATTTTATTTCTGGATAGCAGTTACCATTCATGAAGTCCCCAATGCCACCATACGCGTTCACTTTAAGAGTCAGAGTTTGCCTGCCCCCCCAGCCCCCCCCCCCCCACACCACACACACACACACACACACACACTCACTACACACACTTTAGTATCATTGGCACAAGCACACACTGTGTACCTTTTGTCAGAAGCTTTTTACATGGCGGGAGCGGCGCGGTACAAAGGCAACAAATTAAATCCCGAAAGTCGAAATCCTGGATTTTCCGATTTATGGACGTTTGAAAATCCTCCTTTCAACTGCTTTAAAAAGTGATTATATTTTATAGACATAGATGGAGTGGTGGGGCGTTGCCATAGCAACCGGACCAAGCTGCCGTGGGACTCAACCATTATACACACACACAGAGTATACCTGGCTTATAACATCCGCTATAGCGTCCTCTAGTGGCCATTTTTGCAGAAATAATTAAAATGTCCCTAACCGTGGGCGTGTACACATTTTAAGGGTTCATTTGGTTCCATTTGTACACTCTCACAATTTAACTCTCTCTGTCTGTGTGTGTCCGTCCGTCCGTCCGTCCGTCCGTCAGCCCTGTCTGTCTGCCAGTCTGGCTATATTGTTGGACATTGTAGTTACCTAATATGAAATATGTCATGAAAGTATAAATAGAGTAAAATGGATATGTCGCACCATAGTGCATGTGCAATATGTTACACCCTTTTGTTGGGAGAGAGTTGTCTGGATACACAAATGATCGTGTTCTTCTTCGATAGATAAGGAAGATTAATTATCAAAATTTCTGACCTTCATTGGAAAGGACGGATCAGATGGAACGGACCAGATTCGGAAGGAAGTTGGTTGAATCAAACCTCATTCAAATCTGGGCCTGTATAAGATTATGGCAGACCGTCGGAAACCTTGGCCGTGTCTTTATGATTGGATCCGTAAAATTATGTATTTGGCGTTAGAGAAGCTTCACTGTCTGTCTGTCTGTCTGACCCTCTGTCTGTGTCTGTGTCTGACAGCAGTTTGTGCGATGGTCCTGGCTGACAGATTAGAGACACAGAGAAAAAGAGGAATCATCATCATACTATAATTCAGCAAATGTCTGAATGTCACTCACAGCGCGTTATCTCATCATTAACTGCACGAATCACTCCCACTTTTCACACAGGCATGGACCATAATTATATGGAGGTCTTAACGGAGCCCTTTTTCCCATTTGACACATTAATGATTAATAATCAATTTATTAGTGAACGTTTACCCCCGTTTATCCGTCTGTGGTCTATCTCCGACCGAGCCACACTATTAGCACACATCTCTCCATGCCAAAAAAAAACCTGCACGCTCCCAGAAACCGGCTAGGCTACTTTTTACAGACGCAACTGTCATATTTACTGTACAAATATTGTTTTTACATCACCACACGATGGGCAATGCGCCCGGGCGCAGTACCCCCCACGGCCACAAGAGGGGGCAAATATCTCACAACGGGTAAGGGCTAGTAGAAACAACAGAGCGGTGGGCAGTAGATGTTGTGGGCTCGGAGACGGAGGGCAGGATGGAGGAGGAGGAGGAGGAGGAGGAGGAGTGGTGGACGACGTGGCCCATTTATCATGTTGTGGAGGTAGTGAGGCAGAACACACGCTGGACGGCCTCGCAGGGAAAACCAGAGATTGGCCTTTTCTGATTGCCTGTGTTTGTGGGTAATAGTCTAACTGTGTGTGCGTGCGTGTGTGTGTGTGTGTGTGTGTGTGTGTGTGTGTGTGTGTGTGTGTGTGTGTGTGTGTGTGTGTGTGTGCGCGTGTGTGTGTGTGTGTGTGTGTGTGCGCGCGCACCACCACCCACCCCAGGTTCGCCCCAGATGGTAGACAAACACAAGCATTCCAGAGACAACAACAGCTGTCTGTCTCCGCGAGAGAGGCCGGTCAGCGCCATCTTCCCCAACCCTCTGGACCCCACGCAGGTTAACAACAACAACAACAACAACACACACCTCTCAATCACTGGACCATATCATATATTAGAGCTCTCGCTTCCAGGATTCACCTATAATCGCAGCTCACTTTGCTATAATATAGGCCGGGGTGGTGGAGGAGGAGAACGGCAACTTTGCAACGGGCCTCGTCGTCTTCGGCGTATTCGGGGGGCTCAGTCAGTGCCCACTGCCCATGCATCTGTTATATCACTTCAGTGGAGTGAGAGACGACCCACGAGCACAATCCCAGAGGGAGCTCCCACTGATCGTGTACACCCCCACCAAATTTGGCAGAAACATGGGAATGAATACATTATACTGATGTGTTCATTCCATAAACCTCTGCGACTATCCTATCCTCATTCGGACCCACCCTAAATTAAGCCTTCTAGCTTGACACCAGAGAGTATACCGTCGTCATGTTGAGCCCTCAAAAGCTTTAGCAATAAAGCCCTAAGTGATACTTAGTTGTACACTGAAAATAGACAATGTACAGTCGTACGCGCACACAGTGTGTGCTTGTGTTATTATCGTAGGTGTCTTTTTTTTTGGTGTGTATTTGTATCTCTAAATCCCTGGAACCTATTCTGAATACTTTGCTAATTGTAAACCTAATTTAAATTTTAATCATAGAAACAACCTTCCTATAATCAGACCGGTCCTCTTGTGAGTACTCGACTCGCTGTGTGCGCAGATGCTTGTTGCGACACTGAACGCGCTCGCAAACACTTCACGAGAGAGAGAAACCCGACGTGCCTCGTGTGATATCTGTTGAAGTTGAGTGTGTGTGTGTCTTTTCAGAGAGCCCCTCCTCACCAGATAGACAACACTCTACCACGGAGCGATCCCAACCTCTCGGCACCAGACAAAGGTAAAAAAACACACACATGAAATGCCTTTCATTTTAAACACAGACACGCAATGTGTAATACAGTGGGTTTTCAACCAGTGGTCCTTGACGGGGTTCCATGTGGTCCCTGGCTAAATAAAGGAGAGTTGGTGACTAAAGGGACCCTTATTAGATCTTTAACCCATTCTGACCTGAGATCAGATTCATACGAGGTTTCCACTGGACACACACACTGGTCTGATGAACCCATTCTGACCTGAGATCAGATTCTAAAAATGTCAGTCGTTCTTCGATTTTTCAAAAATAGCAGACCTACAAGCTCGTAGCGCGCCACTCGGTGGCGCGCTATGAGCTTGTAGATCTGTTATTTTTCAATAGCTAAAGCATAACATGATGCTAACACCAAAATGGGTTCCCGTTCAGAATGGGTTAACTATTGAGAGCGTAAAATTAAACCAAATGATCCCTTATGGGTCAAATTGGTTTCATTTTACGCTGCCAAGAGTAGAATTATTGTTAAACATTTGCATTGCTTAATTTGCAAGAAGTCTACACAATTAGAGAATGTAGAAGAAAGTGTTATCCGTTATCTCTCCTATGGTTCCAACAGTAATACGGCATGGAATGTGGACAAAATATTATCCAACAAAATATTCAAAGTTTAGGCTAAATTACATCAAATGGTGGTCCGTGGCTCAAAAGCCGAATACATAATGGACCATGATATGAAAACGGTTGAAAACCGCTGATGTAACGGAAGCACCAACAGGTTTGCCCGGGTATATTGCAGCACCGATACAACGCAGTGCGTTGAGCATCGTGTTCGGCTTCCGGTATACCCAGTTAGGTGGGTTCATTGCATTCTGGTGTGCTGTGCCTGTGTGTCCCTGTGGCAGTGGGCCTCTCTCCAGACAGTGTGTGTGTGACAGGATGACCACTTGCTGTCAGGAGACACCTGTCATCATACAGCTGCTTCTGAGTCCGCAGGATACGCACACGCACGCACACACGCAGTCAAGCAGGTGACTGCACACACACACACACACACACACACACACACACACACACACACACACACACACACACACACATTTTCCTATACTCTTATTAAAAAAGAGATTACAGTTTTCTTTCATCTCCCTTCATCCGGTTGGAGTAATGTAACGGCGGGTTGCCTTCCTGCAGTGCAGACGCACACGAGCGACATTCATATGTATGAGAGCGTATCTATTAGCGCTGCTCCTCTTCCTCTCATGGGTTGTCATTTCCCTCACAGCTGCATATCTTACCGTTCGTTAGTTTTTTCCCAGCGGAGAGAAGTATAAAAGTAATAAAACGGACAAATACAAAGGAAAATCAAGACCTGAATCTGACCCGCATGCTGGGTGTAATTAAGAAACCTGCGACGATGGTGAACATTTCGACTGAGCTCTCTCTTTCCGCGTGCACAGCCCGGCAATCTGACTGGTACAAACTAGTTTGCCTTTCATAGTGGGAGAGTATTACTTTTTTTTTACCTTAATTCACCTACTGTGTTAATTGTTCCATTAGCGATGGGGACTTAAAGGAGAATTCCATGCTGGAAGGCTTTTTCTTACCTTTCTTTGTAGTCGTTATGTTCAACACGTTGCATTGAATTGAATGGGAATTGAATGGGGCTATGGGGTGTTGTGCTAATTCGCTTATTTCCATCGAAATAAGTAGTAAAGTGTGCCGCTTGGGATATTATTTACATTATGAAGAGGATATAAAAAAAAAATAATTCAATTCCCATTCCATTCCATTCAATGCATTTCATTTAGGGCTTATGGTAGGGGAAATAGCCAATAAGGAGCTCTTGCACAAAATAACCTCTTTGGTGGGGACGTATAACAACTACAAAGAAAGGTAAGAAAGCCTTTAACCCATTCTGACCGGGAACCCGTTTTGGTGTTAGCATCATGTTATGCTTTAGCTATTGAAAAATAGCAGATCTACAAGCTCATAGCGCACCACCGAGTGGCGCGCTACGAGCTTGTAGGTCTGCTATTTTTTTTTAATCGAAGAACGACTGACATTTTTAGAATCTGATCTCAGGTCAGAATGGGTTAATCAGACCAGCGTGTGTCCAGTGAAAACCTCGTATGAATCTGATCTCAGGTCAGAATGGGTTAAGAACGGTGCCACTTGAGTCGGAAAACGGCATGAAACGGCCCCGGAGGCTCTCAGAACTAACTCACAGCATAATGAGGGAAATGAAGGAGACACCTCGGTTTCAGGAGGAAACAGTTAGCATGCGTCAATTCCCCTGTGCACACACACACACACACACACACACACACACACACACACACACACACACACACACACACACACGCACGCACGCACGCGCGCGCGCGCACTCACGCACACTATGTGTCGCTGCATTGTGCATACCACAGTGAGAGCTGTCGCCATACACCTTTATGCCCGATTTACAGTATACGTCCGCACCGGAAAATAGACGATGTGCAAGCGTAGTGAGCTTGCAGATCTGAAGTATAAAACAGGGCTTCACACCTTGTGCACATGACAATGGGGATGGGTGCGAGGATTCACACTGAACCCGTGATAATTCGCAGGTTGCAGTTCATAGCTTCCGTAGACACTGCGTTAAAGTCACGCCTTTTCTAACACACATGTACACGCCGACATCATGCGATCTCATCAGCAATATTAACCCGTTAAAACTGGGAAAGCATCTGTCTGTATGTGTGTCATTTTAGATTTTGTCTATAATATGTATTCTTAGCTATATTGGCAATTAAATCATTTTTTTTTTTTACATTTTAACTCGACTCCTTGCTTCTGGGGGTCCCTGAGAACAATACATTTTGAGATGGGGGTCGGCGGCCAAATACATTATGATGTCGGGGGTCCTTGACATGAAAAGGTTTGAGCACCACTGATATAGCAACGTATACGTTATGTTAGGATTCAGAAGACGTTTGTAGAATCGGCCTCAGGTTTCAATGTGTTATAAGGCTGTGAATCCCTGTGTCTCCTCATCTTCATGTCTGTATGCAACATCTCCTTCGTTCTGTAGAAAGTTACACAAAGGCAGCTAAACCTTGTGGCACCCTCAAGGTTAAATTGGACTTTTTTTCTTTTCCTCCAACAATTTAAGAATAAATATTTGCTTTCGAAAATGGTCGGAAATAATGTGATTTTGACATGCACAGTATATCCATATGCCATCACAGGTTTCCTGGCAATTTGTAGAACAATTGGGCCTTAAATGTAAGTAAAAAAATGTAAATATTTGGCCAACATAAAATTTAAATATAACATAAATACATTTAGTGTTTTCAGGGGACCACTGTTCTGGTTACCATCCTGAGTTGACCATAAGAGTTTGACGCTAAATTCATCCATATCACATTTGAACTTTTGTTGTTAATTTTGTCGATTAAATGATCACCCCCAAACCAAATACACTGCCCATATATTTATGTATTTCACCAGCACCTATGTACTAGGTACCTATGGCCGTATGATCTATAAGCTCGATTTATTTTCTGGGGGTTAAAAACACTGTATATGCATGTATTTTGTATCATTCCACTGTGATGTGATGTGCTGATCTATTGAAAGAGAGAGTAACACCAACACTCCCATAGACTCAATCATTTTATTGCCAAAACCAACCGGTTGATTTGGTATTTTGGGGCCCATTTTCATCAGTGCAAAACCCCTTATCCCTAAACATTTTGCCTTTTCGTTTTTTGTTTTTTTTTGCTATTTTGAAAAATATTTTTGAATAGTTCAAATAGCCCATCTACAAGCTCACAACGTGTTGACGTAGATCGGCTGTAGTTGAACTATTTTAATATGATAGTAAAAAAAAAAAAGGCAAATAAGGAATACATTTAGGAATGAGGGGTGGAAAATAAGGGCCTTTTGTTTTGGTGAGCTCAGAACAACGTGAACCAATGGGATCGTGTTGCATTGAGATCAAAGAGAGTCATATCTCTCCTCCTCTCTCTTTCAACGGCTCTGCTGCTGTGTCCTCCCCATGTCCATTGACCCCGCCTGGTGTCTCTCGTCTGCCATCCCACCATTAAAGTGAGGGCCACCCCAAGTAGCTGGAGTTTAGACAGTGCCAGAGAGGGCACCCTGCACTCCTCTGACCCTGTGGGCAAGTTTCTAGTCCCTCCTGTCCCGCCTAGGCCACCGTACTCAGGTAAACCCCGACCGATCGGAAAATCAGTCTCTCCTCCTTCCCACCGAGGGAATGGTACTAATTCTTCCGTTCTGACTTTTGACAACTATATTCTTCCAACTGCAGATATCTGCACCAGTGCACCACTGACCACTCTCTCTCTCTCTCTCTTTCCCCCCTTCCTTTCTGCTCCTGTGTTCACCTGCCGTCGCTTGAAATGCTAATGCAAGTCTTGTTATGAGATGATATCTTCATATAAAGTGAAGGGACTAACGCGTTACGCAACTGCATTTTGCTGGAACTAATAACGTAACTAGTACCTTTTCCCATTCAGTAACGCCGTTATAGTTACTGTGATTTAACGTAAAACCAATTCATTACGTGATCCAAGTAAAACGTTTCCCCCTGCAGCGCGCAGAGTCTGTCATTATACAGACCAAAATACATTTTAAATCGCCACCACAGCAGCATATCACGCACGCGCCACGCGGGGGAAATCAACCATCAGCGGCTTCTGACAGAAGCCGTTGAGGGCTGATTTCACCCTTCTGCACATATCAGCCAGTCCCAGAGTCAACTCAACAGATTGCTTGCCAGGTATTTTGCTGAGGAGATGCTTCCCATCTGTTTCCTTTCAGAGAACAATGATAGGGAGTTGTCTCTTCTCTTACTGAGACACAGAGCAACAAAAACCCATTGTTTTTATTATTATGAAGTAAAGTAACTAGTAACTAGTTGCTTTTATAATTTAGGAACTAGTAGGCCTACTTTTTTTCAGAGCAGTAACTAACTATAACTAATTACTTTTTAAAAGTAACTTGCCCAACACGTACTGTTCATATGAAGACACGGTCACGACGGTCTCATATATTATGAAACTATACTACTACAGCAGGAGAGCTCTCCGCCATTAATCCAAACACCTTTTTGTGGTATAGTTGTATTTATTAATTTGTTTACAGACATAATTCCCCTGAGTCTTCTGATGAATCACGCTGCCAAGCGGCCGGCATAACAAGGCAGACGGCGCTTGGAGGATGGCAGATGTATATTACAAGCTCACAGCTTGTTGAGCTTGTAGATCGGCTATTTTCACTACTAAGTGGAGGGCAGCTTTACCATTTAAAGTAGGGCATTCATACTGTATGACAAAAAAAAAAGTTTTCTGCCAGCTGGCATGTTTTCTCCGAGTGTGCATGTGTGTGTCTGTCACTGTATTTGTGAGGGGCTGTCGTCCCCACAAGTATATGGTAGAATTTGAGAAATAGACAAAGTGAGGATCAATCTGCCATCCTAAAACGTTTGTCCTTGTATAATAAATACAGCCCTGTGTGTGCCGTGACTCGTAGAAAATACAAAAAAAATACCTGACTTGCATAATATATGCTCTCTTCTCTCTCCCCCCTCCCCCCCCGTCTCTCTCTCTCTCTCTCTCTCTCCTCTCTCTCTCTCTCTCTCTCTCTCTCTCTCTCTCTCTCTCTCTGCATTGTGCGGATGTCTTCAGGCTCGTCAGCCAAGAACATGAGGTCCCAGTCTCCTGTCCACGTGTCCAGATCTCCACAGAAGGTGGGTGATGTCCCTGTCGCTCAGGTCCTTCTGACGGTTGGACCTGACCGCCACAACACTTGGCTGGCAGCTTTTGTCTGCTTGTCCCCCCTTCTCTCTCTCTCTCTCTCTCTCTGTCTCTCTCTCTCTCTCTCTCTCTCTTCACTTCCTTGTTTACAGCTTAGAAAGAAAGTCTCGTAGCTCCTATAATCTAGGGAGCTCTCCATGGTTTTGACGAGATGGGCATACTGTCTTCATTTCTGACTCAAATCTCTCGTTTAGAATATTAATGCTTTTTAGATTAGAGAGACTTTATCCTAATCATCGCGAGGTAAGCAAGCAACATTATGCCTCCCGGTTTTTGTACGCTACGGAAGGGGGGTGCTTTCAGAGTAAAAGCTGCCATATCTGCCCGGCACACCGAGCTCCTATTTTGAAAGAAATCCCGGCGCCCATTGTGGTAAAGTGCTGAGCATATCACGCAATGAATCTGGATGGATTACAGGTATTCATCACCAACTTGTTTTATGTATTGTAAAGTTGGGCCCATTTTATTTCATCGACGATATATCACGATATCTGTAAGTGTATCGATTATTTATCGCGGCAATATCAATATATTGGCACACCGGGCCTACTCTTCTCCCACGTACAGTAAAAACCACACCTCTGTGAACTGAGGTGTGGAACTGAGTGGTGCAACTATACATTTATTGTTATAGTTACTGTACTGTACTGTACTGTACTGTACTGTACTGTACTGTACTGTACTGTACTGTACTGTACTGTACTGTACTGTACTGTACTGTAGCCTACTTCGATTATTTTTGGAAAAGATGTTTGAGAGCCGTCAAAGACGTCCCTAGAACATCCAGACCCCCAGGAACGCGCCCAGGGGGCCGGCCCGGTTCCGGTGAGCCTTTCCCCGTCCGAAACACTCGAGAAATGACAGAGTTACCGTGTTGCACTCACGCATATAGGGACCCACATAGCTGCGTAATGGAGCAGAGGCACCTCTCAAAAATAATAGTACACTATGCTCTAGCTCAATTTCCTCTGGTCTTCTCTCCATTCCATCCTATTATTATCAATCTCTCTCTCTCTCTCTCTCTCTCTCTCACAAAGGTCATGGTCAGTGACCTGCAGGCTGTTATCCGGCACCACTAACAGCCTCTCCAAACAGCCTCGGGCCACTGACACTGTCCTGGGAAACTTTGCATTATAGATCGGCGAAACTGCTCGCACAGCTGAATAGTTGTATCTGTGCCTTTCGGATGCTGGGAGTTTGGGAGTATCCGTGCTTCCGATCGATCCAAGAGAGTCCATTAAGTTTGCTCAGGGCGATTGTTATATGAGTTAGTAAGCAGTTTTGTGGCCCCCGATTTGTGGGGGCCCAAAACCGGGTTAGGAGATGTTTTGACACGATCACAGACACAGACTATTGGCAACTAAAAGGAATTGATGTTGGACGGATTCCAATACGAGGACAAAAACCTGTACAGAACCACCAAAATTGAAGCAAAAGGAAAGACTGTGACAAGTAAAGGTCGCATTGTGTTGCTCCATCTAGATCTCAATGTGCTATTGAATGTAAAGGGGGACGGGGGGGGGGGGGGGGGGCGGCATATGATCAATGGCTGATGAATGGGCTTTCAAGTTATCACCATTAGCTAATTAGCAGGCTTTTAAAGTTATCTCCGGTGTTTAATTAAAGGCTCTGGGAGTTATCTTCAATATGGCCTTGCCAGTAGTAAAGGCATACGGTATTTTAAGAGGAGATATCACATGACCTGAGCATACAAATATAATGCGTATAGGGCGTAGGCGTAATAACTTGTCTTCTGCTACTGTTCATATTGGTTATATTTTATGAAGAGGGCACCTCAACGAACTGTTGATTTATTTAGTTACAGTTTCTATTAAAATTCTGTTCACTCTTTTGGTTGCAAAAGAACTGAGATGATTCCTCAGTGAGTAGTGCTAAAAAACATGTAGACGTGTACTGTAACTATGGGTTTATGAATTCTGGATGACCGCCCGAGGCAGAGCTTAACATGTGTAGCCTGTGTAGCACACTCAATTAATATTAGTAGCATAGTCACCTGTGTCCTGGGATGAAGTTGAGTGTAGCTCAAAATGAGAAGGTCATTATTCCATGGTTGCAGATCAGCTATATTTCCATGATTCATTGTATGATGAAATATAAAGGGCTTAGTGATACTTCGAAAACTCACAACTGTGAACCTTCAGGGATCTACGGCACTGAATAGCGCCTCTATAGCAAACACCAGAGAAGTACAAGCAAAACAACTTCGAACTTACTGGGTAGCAGCCGCTCTTTTCATTAACCCATTCTGACCTGAGATCAGATTCATACGAGGTTTCCACTGGACACACACTGGTCTGATTAACCCATTCTGACCTGAGATCAGATTCTAAAAATGTCAGTCGTTCTTCGATTTTTCAAAAATAGCAGACCTACAAGCTCGTAGCGCGCCACTCGGTGGCGCGCTATGAGCTTGTAGATCTGCTATTTTTCAATAGCTAAAGCATAACATGATGCTAACACCAAAAGGGGTTCCCGGTCAGAATGGGTTAAAACTAAGGAGGTAAGTCTCTTTAAAGAGTGAACATGCTCGTTACATTGCAAAAAAAATTAACTACATACTGAGATCTTGTCTTCCAATAACGGAGAAAATGAGAAGTTGCTCTTTTCATTAAAACGACTGCGGTAAAGTGCTTTAACGAGTGAAAGCGCTTGTCAGTGCCACTGAGAAGTTGTCTACTCATAACAGGAAAATAAAACAGCCGATACTGCAAACGCAAGCACTTTTGCACAGTGACAATAAACTATACGGGAGACCCAGAAAACAGGGTTCTCTTTAAAAAAGTTACTTGCCTTTAAAAGCTAACAAAGGGAGATACAGTACGCAGCAGCATATACTGTACAAAGTGTACATAGATTGCTATCCTAGCCTCAGAGTTGTCGTTCACTTATCTGTACCGGCAAAAACACCAACTTAGAATGTCACTGTGTTTGTCTAATCACAGCGATTGGAGGACGGTATAGTTCCAATCATGGGGTTGCATTGCATCTTGACGATTAGAAAATCTGGCTATCTTCTTTACTTCAATTCTTTACTTCGCATGCATGTGAGAAGATGGATACAAGGGACATTTTGTACAGTATACGTTATGTCTTACGGCCAACGTCGTCCCAGGTCGCAGGTGAAAATGTTCATATAAACTGGTGGCGTATTGCACCCATGCTAATGGCTACTATGTTGCTGGCTAGTGGCTACTACAGTATGTTACCATTTCTGGGGTAAAGTCTAGTCTGCATAGACCTAAGCACATGAAAATGTCTTAATTTTGTGAGGTTCCACCGGAATTAACATGAGTTCTCTCTGACTGGGCCTCTGTGTTGTCAGGTTGGCTGTTCATGAGCCCCGTACTCATTCAGCTGTGTCACGTGGACAAAGGTCTTGGCGCTGGGGATGGGCCAGAATGAGAATGAAGTGCTGAACGTTGTTTGAAAACGTACTTTATAGTTGAACCTCGCGTTTGCTTTCTGTGTATTGTCATCGTGGCGTTCTTGTGAGAGCTTGGCACAGCCAACAATGCTATAAGCTGTATAGGCTGTCGTCATGTGTGGGATGCATCATGTATGACAATTAGATAAAGGCTTGTTTTGATTGTGTTCTAGAAAGCAATGACAGCTCAGCAGTCAGTATATGCTCTCTCAAGTGTGCGTGTGTGCGTGCGTGTATGCGTGTGCGTGTGTGTGTGCGTGTGCGTGCGCGTGCGTGCAATGCATTCTGGCAAGATCAAAGGCCTGAAGCGAAGCACTCAGCTGCCAATCATAGCCAGGAACGGCCACTCTATATGGTCCTCAAGCAGGTGCCATTACCTGTACCACACCGGCACAGAGCACAGACATGTACACACACAAGCTCTGCCAGCAAACAAACTACAGTATCTGTGCACTCTCACACCCTCTCGCTGCCTCTCTCACACACACGCCAACGCACACAGACACGAGTCAGTGCGGCCAGGGGCCCATTACCAGACTCACAAACCACAGGACAGAAACCTGCAAGGGACATATAGTTGTGTCAGGCTTTTGGTATTGCTGCATTGTTACAGTATCACAGGGGACCTCTCACAGCCCGTTACCCTGGAGAGAAATTAACCCATTCTGACCTGAGATCAGATTCATACGAGGTTTCCACATGGACACACACTGGTCTGATTAACCCATTCTGACCTGAGATCAGATTCTAAAAAATGTCAGTCGTTCTTCGGGTACGGGTTCCCGTACAGAATGGGTTAAGAAACAAACTGCCCAGGAAACTGAGAGAGCTCTTTTACTCAGCATTCTGTTGCCCATATGAATAAAATAAAAATCACACCCGTGTGAACTGAGTGGTGCAACTCCCCCCCCCCCCCCCCCCATCTCTCTCTCATTAGCAGGCAACAGTCTGTCAGCACTGTGTCTCTCTCTCTCTCTCTGTTTCTGCATGGCACAACAGCGCCCCTACTGGTACTCATACTGGTGCTCATTAACACATACATACGTGGACACATACAAATATAGGTGAACACATAGGTGTACACGGACATTGCTGGTTGTAGGAGTGGTTGCACCACTCAAAAAGAGAAGCCCATTATCAATGTGTGCTTGAAAAATGTGCCTTTTACTATAGATTAAGGGGCTACACAGTGGAATAAAGTACATGTAGTAAAACACTTAGGAGTTTTAAGGTCAGCCACACCAATACAACTCATTGCAACTCAATGGTGTGGTTGACCTTATAGAAACCGCCTAGTCGTCCTGACCAAATGTGAACCACTCAATCACCAGTGAACCAAATTACACACTTAGGACACATCATCAAAAGACAGTGAAAGGGTGGGACAAAACCGTTTTAAGGTCAGCCACACCAATACAACTCATTGCAACTCAATGGTGTGGTTGACCTTAGAAACCGCCTAGTCGTCCTGACCCGGGCCTTTGGTGTGGTTTGGGCCTTAAGGCCGCCGATTCAGAAATGGCTGCGAGTTATTAAATATTATGGCGCTGTAAATCCTTCCAATTACATTTTATGGCTTCCTGGAAGCGATAATGGGTATTGCTGAATAGATATAGAGCTCTGTGCAAGGCAGCCATTATGCAAGATCAAACAGACGGCGCAGTATCAAAAATATTTTTTTTAAATCGCCCATGTCCAGCTGAAGTGATTAAGTGATTAAATCTCTCTTTGCACATGCTGGACAGTATGTCAATACAGGTACAACATACACAGCTGTAAAACGACAAAAGAAAAGAACGCATTTGTGCCAAATCAGGTTTGTCTTGATCAATGACTTTGTATTGAATTTTCCTTGTGTAAACAAACATACGTACATGACAAAGGAAAGACTGGAACAATACATACAAACCAGACATACAATGTACACATTCACATAAGGGGAGATACAGTATCTGCCTCTCTATACTCACTCACTTATTGATCACTATCATAACTAAGGTGAACAAACACCATTAATGGAACAGAATCAACACACAAAACATTGGTCTTATGGTAGACATGAGTAATCCATTTAAACCAGTTGTCCATGAAGACTTCAATTTGACCTCTAAAGCTGAATGTAATTCTCTCCATCATCATCATCATCATCATCATCATACTATAATTCAGTCAATGTCTGTCTGAATGTCTGAGTGTGTGTCTGTCAGAAACACCGCCGTATCTCCTCACCGCCTGCACCAATCGCTCCCACTTTTCACACAGGCATTGACAATAATACTACAATAATACACTTTTTCCAATTTAACAAATTATAAATTAATAATGAATTTATTAGTGAATTAAAAATGCGAAGACGCAAAAGTACCCCACACGACCACAAGGGGGGGGAGGGGGGCAATATATCGGGTAAGGGCTATTAGGAATATTATAGATTAAATCAATGCATCCATTTATAGTTGGTAAAACAGCTAACTCCACCACCTCTCTCCTTCTCATGCAAGTAATTGACAATATGTAATGTCACAACACCAACTTTGATGAGGCAGTGTTGCATCGTTTAAAAAAATATAAGGTTTCATTCATTTCCTTAAAAGAATATTTTTTCATTTCCTGAAAAAGAGAGAGATATAATGTATTAAAGCAAACATTTTAACTCAAATCTGTGCTTCAGGGGGCCGAGTGGAATAATAAGAGCGTCGACTCACTCAATGGGATAGGAACTATAGCTATAGCCCATAGGCGAGACCAAGGCTTGTCGCCACTCTCTTACTATTCTACTCGGTTCTGGGGGTCCCTGCAGGGAACTAAACATTTTGAGAGGCGGCCAAATACGTATCATTTTGGGAGTCCTTGACATGAAAACATTTGAGCCCCACTGATATAGCAACATACGTCTTTTAGAAGACATTCATACGACCTCGGCCTCGGGTCTAAAATGGGTTAAACGGCAAGGCAATTGACTGATGAGGAGAGTGGACAGGGTTCTGTGTGTCCCCCTCCCAGGGTTCTGTGTGTCCCCCTCCCAGGGTTTTCTGTGTGTCCCCCTCCCAGGGTTCTGTGTCCCCCCCCTCCCAGGGTTCTGTGTGTCCCCCTCCCAGGGTTCTGTGTGTCCCCCCTCCCAGGGTTCTGTGTGTCCCCCTCCCAGGGTTCTGTGTGTCCCCCTCCCAGGGTTCTGTGTGTCCCCCTCCCAGGGTTCTGTGTGTCCCCCTCCCAGTGCTCTGTGTGTCCCCCTCCCAGGGTTCTGTGTGTCCCCCTCCCAGGGTTCTGTGTGTCCCCCTCCCAGTGCTCTGTGTGTCCCCCTCCCAGGGTTCTGTGTGTCCCCCTCCCAGTGCTCTGTGTGTCCCCCTCCCAGTGCTCTGTGTGTCCCCCTCCCAGGGTTCTGTGTGTCCCCCTCCCAGGGCTCTGTGTGTCCCCCTCCCAGGGTTCTGTGTGTCCCCCCTCCCAGGGTTCTGTGTGTCCCCCCTCCCAGGGTTCTGTGTGTCCCCCCTCCCAGGGCTCTGTGTGTCCCCCTCCCAGGGTTCTGTGTGTCCCCCTCCCAGGGTTCTGTGTGTCCCCCCTCCCAGGGTTCTGTGTGTCCCCCCTCCCAGGGTTCTGTGTGTCCCCCTCCCAGGGCTCTGTGTGTCCCCCTCCCAGGGTTCTGTGTGTCCCCCCTCCCAGGGTTCTGTGTGTCCCCCTCCCAGGGTTCTGTGTGTCCCCCTCCCAGGGCTCTGTGTGTCCCCCTCCCAGGGCTCTGTGTGTCCCCCTCCCAGGGTTCTGTGTGTCCCCCTCCCAGGGTTCTGTGTGTCCCCCTCCCAGGGTTCTGTGTGTCCCCCTCCCAGGGTTCTGTGTGTCCCCCTCCCAGGGTTCTGTGTGTCCCCCTCCCAGGGTTCTGTGTGTCCCCCCTCCCAGGGTTCTGTGTGTCCCCCTCCCAGGGTTCTGTGTGTCCCCCTCCCAGGGTTCTGTGTGTCCCCCTCCCAGGGTTCTGTGTGTCCCCTCCCAGGGTTCTGTGTGTCCCCCTCCCAGGGCTCTGTGTGTCCCCCTCCCAGGGTTCTGTGTGTCCCCCTCCCAGGGTTCTGCGTGTCCCCCCTCCCAGGGTTCTGTGTGTCCCCCTCCCAGGGTTCTGTGTGTCCCCCTCCCCGGGTTCTGTGTGTCCCCCTCCCAGGGCTCTGTGTGTCCCCCTCCCAGGGTTCTGTGTGTCCCCCTCCCAGGGTTCTGTGTGTCCCCCTCCCAGGGTTCTGTGTGTCCCCCTCCCAGGGCTCTGTGTGTCCCCCTCCCAGGGTTCTGTGTGTCCCCCTCCCAGGGCTCTGTGTGTCCCCCTCCCAGGGTTCTGTGTGTCCCCCTCCCAGGGCTCTGTGTGTCCCCCTCCCAGGGTTCTGTGTGTCCCCCTCCCAGGGTTCTGTGTGTCCCCCCTCCCAGGGTTCTGTGTGTCCCCCTCCCAGGGTTCTGTGTGTCCCCCTCCCAGGGTTCTGTGTGTCCCCCTCCCAGGGTTCTGTGTGTCCCCCTCCCAGGGTTCTGTGTGTCCCCCCTCCCAGGGTTCTGTGTGTCCCCCCTCCCAGGGTTCTGTGTGTCCCCCTCCCACGGTTCTGTGTGTCCCCCTCCCAGGGTTCTGTGTGTCCCCCTCCCAGGGTTCTGTGTGTCCCCCTCCCAGGGTTCTGTGTGTCCCCCTCCCACGGTTCTGTGTGTCCCCCTCCCAGGGCTCTGTGTGTCCCCCCCTCCCAACCAGAGCGCTACACACCCGCTGATCAATCGCGCTCCTCCTCACCAGGCCCAATTAAACCGTATAAGCAGATATAATGGCAGTGTAGTGTACTGTAATTGCTCAGAAAACAACATTTTGATGAGCGATCGGTTTCCCGTCGCTGGCGTGGACGTCGGTGAGGTGTGAAATCTTGCTGGCCGAGTCGTTTCTGTCTTCTCTTTAAGGGTAATTCAATATGTGTGTCTGTTGTCGGCACCATAGACTGTAAAAAATATGGACAAAGCGTTCCCCGGGTCTAACATGAACGTAAAATGAAGCCTGTCAGTCCTTGCAATGGAAGTCGCCATCTTTCTAGATCCGTTTGGGCCCAGCTGGCCCATTGGCTGGCCCAGACAACGAGGCGGGACCTCCCCCCTTCTTCTTCGTTGGTTTTTATTTTGACTCGAGTGGGTGGGGGATCCCGTTCATAGACTGTAACGGTAGCCACGCCCCTCAGAACATGCGCGACTTTATGGTAATGTTTTTTATAAATGGGACCATCATTTTCCAAAAAGAATATTATGACATTAGAAATGAGACTTTAAACTAGTGACTGGAAGCAAAAAGTATTCATGACCATGTTTATTAAGGTGATACAGTCTAGGTGAAGTTGGGCCCAAATACATGGACTTCTATGGGGCTATGGGTTTTTTTGGGCCCAATGACAGCGCCACCCACAACAGGTCATTATATGAACTTTCAGGAAATCCCGATTTCCTTGTGGCTTCACAAAATATCTGTCTGACTGCCCCCCTGGTCGGCACGCATTTCCAACATAGCAGAGTTGTGGTTGTGTTGGGCACAACGTGGCCCCGTCCAGTGTGGAACCACGTAACCAAAAACAAACCAAAAAATAGCCGATCTACGAGCAGTATAAAATACTTGGTTAACCACTTGAGCACACCTAGGCTATTCTGGGGTGAACATTTGGCAAAATAGTGCAAATATTGTTATTTTACTTCCCTACAATTTGAATTATTGTGTTACTTTGTGGAATTTGATTATTATTGCAAAACATTAACCACTTGACGTATTTGAACATACATTCATTAACTTGCATAGATTCACTTAAATGTGAATTCACGCGACCAGGGGGTGGTTTACTATGCAGGCTATTTAGATCTCTAAACTGATCCACCAGCCAACTATCCAGTGAGCTGAGCTAAGCTTATATATACCTTCATAGTCTGTATGACAGATGGTGAGCCGCTCTGTTTATATCTTGTTCTCTGGAGAGGTCGCTCATATCCCAACCACTGTTCAGTTTAAGGGTTCGGTGGTGCCTCTATATTTTATATTTATTGATATATTTATTCATTGTGGAGTCGTACAGGCTGCTATATTATTTATGTTTGTTTTTTTGTTTTGTGGCTTTCACGTTATATAGAGGGACAGACAGTAGGCTGGCAGATGGGGGGGGGGGCTGGTGACATGCAGTAAATGCCGTCAGGATCGGGAGTCGAACCCGCGGCACTCTGCCAGACCTCGGCTACCGGCCAAGGTGCCTGGACCGCTGAGCCACGGCTGCTCATTTTTGCATGAAGTAAAAAAAATCTCAGCTTTTCTTCAGGTGTGTCGTCACTCCCGTGTCGCTCAGTTGTAGCCCAGCTGTCATTGGAAATGAATTACTTATAGCCACTCGCTTATAGTCACTTGTTGTCACTGCGCAAGGTTACACATTAAGTGTCCACAGATTGGATAGGAGAGATGCAAGGACCTTTAGGGGGTTTAAGAGTCCACATTGTGAATGAATAGCAAACATAGATCATATAGAAATGGGTTCGAAGAGATAGCAGCGTTCTCTACAGAAGGAGCTTAAAATATATAAATATTACAATTGAAAAAGTCCCTAAACATTTATTAACGCAAGGGTTCAATCAATTTAAGCAAAAGGAATGCTCCGCTGCCACAATGAAAGAAAAAAAAAAGATTAGAAAATGATCATCTTTCTTCTTAATCTTTGAACCAATTCTCAGTCAGTCCATCACTTTAGAACAAGCTGCCACCACCACGCAGTTGAACATATTCTATTAATCGTGAGCCATTTTAGCCACAGGGGGTCATCACGCTGAAACAGGAAATGTACGTGAAAGCAGAGAATAATAGAATGAGAAAAAGAAAATGCCTTGACATTTCATTTGTTCTTTTCTTCCATCAGAGCACAGCACCTCCCTTCACCCCGTCGCCCACCGAGTGCCACACCACCGGGCTGGTCTCCAACTCCCCCGTCCTCAGCGGCAGCTACAGCAGTGGCATCTCCTCCCTCAGCCGCTGCAGCGTGTCTGAGGCGTCTGGCACCGAGATGCCCGCCGGCGGTGACCACCCGCCCGTCCACCCGCCGCCCCCTCCCTCCACGCTGGCCCTCCACCCCGTCTCCGACACGGAGCCCGTCCGCCGGGAGAACAAGACGCCGCCGCCGTACAGCGTCTACGAGAGGAACAACCCGACGCGCCGCCCCGTGCCCCTGCCCCACGGCCTCTCCATACCTCCGCAGCAGCAGGTCGACCCCCCGGCGCTGCCGCCCAAACCCCACCAGCTCCGCACGGGCAGCCTGAAGCTGGACTCGGCCCCCTCCTCCTCCTCCGCCGACCCCCGCGTCCCCAGACCCAGGCCCCTCCCCAGGAAGGTCTCCCAGCTATAGGGGCCAGTTTCAGCTGGGAGGATGAGCACGGCCGAGGTCTGGGCTGGGATGTTGGAATGAACACACTGGCGCGTTTTGCACTTTTCTACTGGGCACCATCCCTTTTTAATTTTATTTCTGTGACCAATACTCCTCCGATTAAAAGACAGACACATTGACATGCGGGCAAAAACAAAACTTATTTTATTTTATTTTATTTTATTTTATTTTATTTTATTTTATTTTATTTTATTTTATTTTATTTTATTTTATTTTATTTTATTTTATTTTATAAATTTCACTTCAGGGCATTGCATTGAAATATGTCATTCCACACTTTTAGCTCTATCACGCCCCATAGATCTTCATGGTCAATGAGAACACATGGGGAACATTCTAGAAAATATCAAACAAAACAAAAAAGTTTTTGATAGATGTCATAATCCCAATATATATATATTGGTATATATGAGAAGTGGGTTTTTTTTTTGCCTTAAGTATTGGAAACAGAGTCTTTTATCCGTGAGTCTTGCACGTTTTTTTAAGTACTCTGTACTTTTTGTATACTGTATGGCTAGAGAGGTGATAGAGGTCGCGTATGCATTTTCAGTTTAGTGTAGTAGACACGGGTGTGTTCACAGTCATAACCGTTCCACCGATGGAATGGCAATGTGATAAAGCAAAGGTTTCTCCAGGCTTTGTGCCAAATATCACATTCATAATGTCAACCACTTGAGCCCTATTTGTTTTAAGTGGAATTAGCTCACAGAGCATCGTGTTGTGATCTTGTGGATCTGCTATTGTCACTATTTTTTGTCATTAACATTATTTTATGACCTAATGACTTAAAAATAGGTGACAGATGGAACGTGGATAGGTTTCATACCTAAAAATTGCATTTGTATTTGAATAGTACCAAAGTAATAACCACATCAGCATTTTTATTTTTCAATGTGTATGAGGGTACCTTCACAGCTATGACTGAAGTGCCGTGGCATTATTTCATCAGAGCAGGTAAATGTTTAACGGTCGACTCGACTCAGTGGAAACATTGCGAACATAACAAACCACTTGACCATCATCCCCATCGAGGAATCGGATAAAACCAACCTCTCATCCCTCCTTCAAGCTCTCAAGTGAAGTGAAGAAGCGCGCCTCCTTAACTTTGAAATTATATAAGGCTTCTCTTGATACCAGACACTGGAGTTAATTTCACGTGACCCTTCATGTGACCCACCCAGTGGGCTCGCATAGCCTATTTTGGGCTTTGAACACTGAATTCTGAACATTCCAGAGTGGCTATTGTGAATGCACCCTGCCCCTCCTGCATGACGTGTAGATGTACATGACGGCAGATCCATTTGGGGGGGGATTTTACCAAGTATTGTGCCAAAGGAATCCTAAATATGTACAGTATGCTGTAAAACAACCCCAGAACATTGGAACTAGAAAAGAAACTATGAAAGACTCTGCTATAAGACACCTGCATTTAAATATACAGAAATGGCTCTCAGACTTCTGTATGTCAAGGTCTCCCCTTAACTCTGACCGTATACAAATGGAACCAGTATGCTGCCAGAGTTACAGTATATAAGGATCAATTTAGACTTCTCTAAAGGCACCTATAGAGTCCCTGGAATCCACTTTGAGAACCACTGGTATTCAATATAGAGTTGTGATCGCTCACAAAACAACAAAAATACACATTTTCTTCTTTTTTTAAGCAGTGTTCAGTGTTCACGTTTTGAAATAGTCTAATCATAGTTTACCGAGCAACTTTATACAAGCACAAAAGAGATTTTATCACCAACATTACGACCTGTACTGTTATTGAGGACTATTTGACAAGGAAGTATAAAAATACAAGTGAATTTTATCTCTACAAACTGCCACTGTCCTGCCTGTCAGATATGTCCCAGCGCTGTTGCTCTGTTGGGAAAGCATTATAGAGAAACAATCTCTGAACTACTTTTTTGTATAGTCTAATATTTGTACAAATGAGTAGGACATTTTTATTTTTAAGTTGAATAAAGAGGTGGTCAGTTGACTGCACTATCAACAATTGCCCAGTTCATCCGCTTTTAGGTAGTGAAGTCTGCGAATTTGTTTTGTAAAAAAAAATAAAAGATTTTAGCAGAAAATAATGATCTCTTAATTCCGTGCAACATTTTTCTTTCCTCCTGGAAATTAACTTCAGTATTGCTTGTATGTTTCACTTTTGTACGGTTGATTTCCTTTTTTAATTTGTTGTGAAATATTTGTGATTAAATATTCACATTAATCAGTACTTGAGAAATTGTAAAGTATATATCGAGATTGTTGTAAGTATGCCAAATATAGGACACTTTGTGTATTACTATTAATGTAAATACTGTGTTTTTAACAAAATGTAGCTATAACAAATTTACAGCTTTGAATGTTGAAAGCAACAAATTATTATAAATGTTCATAATTTTATGTTTGTGTGCTTGTAGGAAAAGCTAAGGTCATGCAAAACGCCACCTAACACATTTACAAGTTCAATAAACTGCCCTATGTAATAAACATGCTCTGATCAACACATTTGTAATGACTCGTGCTGGACCTCTCAGTACATCTTTGACTCATGATTGAAAACCCACTTACAATTTAGGCATTTAGCAGAGGCTCTTAATCCAGAGCGACTTTTACTGTAAGCAAGAACAAAAAAACATGGTAATACTTCAAAACGTAAAAAAAGTCATCATTAATCCTACGTAAGCTTAAGAACCTAACAGTGAAATATCTATCTAAGGAAACTACTGTATGTGTATACACTATAGCAGTGATACTCAACCTCAGGCCTCAAAAGATGAAATAAAAATAAATAAATCTGAATGAAGTTATCTTTAATTACATTATTATAAGTAATACTATTAGAGTTGTACTATTACTCGAACGAAAATAAAAGCTTGGGGGGGGGGGGGGGGGAGATGCAATGCAAATTAAAGACATATACTGTGTATCCCTATTCCCTGACATAATTTTATAGCTAAACGGACAGAATTCTATTTTATTTGAATGATGAAACCCAGCTGCCATTAATAGTTGGAAATGGAAATTGCGGAAATGGAAATTGCGGAAATTGTAATTGCGGAAATTGCGGAAATGGTGGAAATGGAAATTGCAGAAATTGCGGAAATTGCGGAAATGCGGAAATGGAAATTGCAGAAATTGCGGAAATGGAAATTGCGGAAATTGCAGAAATGTTAATTGCGGAAATTGCGGAAATGGTGGCAATGGAAATTGCAGAAATTGCGGAAATTGCGGAAATGCGGAAATGGAAATTGCAGAAATTGCGGAAAATGCGGAAATGGAAATTGCGGAAATGGTAATTGCGGAAATTGCGGAAATGGTGGAAATGGAAATTGCGGAAATGGAAATTGAGGAAATTGCGGAAATGGAAATTGCGGAAATTGAAATTGCGGAAATGGTAATTGCGGAAATTGCTCTTCACTTATAGCTATCTATTTTCAGGTAGATTGTTTTATTTTACTCAGTCAGCCATATCACTACTCATTTTTTTTCATGAAAAAGGTCATAGCTGGGTAATCTATTTTCAGGCAAATTGTGTTTATTGTATTTTATTTTACTCAGCCATAACAATATATTTTCTGTTAACCAACTTGCTGGCTGGCAGGCAGGCAGACAGCTACTCATAGACAGGCAGACAGCTACTCATGGAGAATTGGACAGGCAGGCAGTCAGACAGCTACTCATAGACAGGCAGACAGACAGCTACTCATGGAGAATTGGACAGGCAGGCAGACAGCTACTCATGGACAATTGGACAGGCAGGTAGAAAGCCTGGGTTAGAAACAACCCATTCTGAGTAGTTTTTAACCCATCCCCTGGGTAGTTATAGCACCAACCCAGCAGTAGTTCATTTTACCCAGCAAGATGGGTTGGTCCGTTTTAACCCAGTGGATGAGTTAAAATATTCTACCCATTTCTGGGTTAAATTAACTGTACTTCTGAGTAAATGCAAACCATAGTATTAGTTATATATTCTACCCCTTTGAGTAAATGCAACCCATAGTATTAGTTATATATTCTACCCATTTCTGAGTAAATGCAACCCATAGTATTCATTATATATTCTACCCATTTCTTGGTTAAATTAACTGTACTTCTGAGTAAATGCAACCCATATCATGCATTATATATTCTACTCATTTCTGGGTTAAATTATGTACCATTCTGGGTTGTTTCACTTCAAGTTATATACTATACTATTCAAATCATGAGTTAAATAAATCAATTATGGGTTTATTAAACAACAATATATACAGTGTTACTTTACGGTTAAACTACAGTTCAACTACAAACCTATAACAAAATACATGCTAGATTTGGTCATGCAAAGAATAATGTAATAAACACAAACCATGCTGGATTCTTTAAAGTTATTTTATAAAAGATAAGCATGAAAACATTAACATTTTAACATCAAACATTGACATTTGGACCTGGATAAAACACTTCTCTCTAATATCCAGCCTTAAAAGCCACCAGAGAATTCACACCTCTCTTAATTGGCCCACCTTATAACACACAAGCAAATTCACACTGGAGAGAAACCTATGTGATCAGTGTGGCCAACACTTCTCAAATTGCTAGCCTTAACACACACCAGAACATTCACACTGGAGAGAAACCCTATGGATTCAATTCAATTGTCCGGCCTTAAAAAACACGAGATAATTCACACTGGAGAGAAACCCTATCGCCCTATCGATGTGATCAATGTGGACAACAATTCTCACATTTTCTAGGTGTCTTTGGTTATGAGCCTTTCACATTGAAATGGAGCCTGACTGCAGTTAACTGGAGGAGAGCTGTGAGGAGGGTTTTCACCACTCCAAGACAAAGGAGAGGTGTTACTACTTTGTGTGTGTGCGCGTGTGTGTGCTCTACTGGCAAGCCAGAATTCTAGTGTGCAGAAACTCAACCATTTTCTTGGACTCTTGTAGTGGAATTCCATAGACAACACTCTGTAGGAAGTCCCACACAAGTTGACACTTTTTCAGGTACTCAATGTCAAATATGTAGTAGGCCTTGAAGCAGACGTCGATGGCCTGAATAAGTTTCTCCTGTTCCAAAGCCTGTCCATCAATTATCACAAAGACCTGAGATAGTTGCTGAGAGTTGTTGCCCAATGTCAGGTTCAGTTTGGGAGTTCTTGGCTGCTTGGAGATACTCCACCATGTTGGTTCCAGGCTGAAAAACACAGAAAAGTGAGGGTGAGTGACCAAATGTCTACAAAGTATAGCATTAAAAGAAAAATAATAATAAAAGGTGGCAATGGTCCATTTACATTCTAAGAGTTAAATTATTGTTAAACATATTCATTTTGTGTCTTATCACTCTTATGGTACAAACATCAACACAGCATGGTATTGTGGACAAAATGGTATCCAACGATAACAAAATGTTCCTTAGTTTTGTCTCCGATAGGCTAAATCTCATATACTGGTAGTCCATTGGTTGAGAAACATTGAGAGATGTACTGTATAGACATATAATGCATATAAAGCGTTAACTTATATCCTGCTCGCAGCACAACGGTGGTCCCTAGGTTGATTTTTAGTGAGGGTGGTGGGTGGTGGACCCTGGCTCATAATCAGTTGAAAACCCCTGCCTTATTAGATAAACCGGGAGGTATATTAACAGAAGGAATAAGCTTGTCCTGTTATACCTGTATTTGTAAAGCAATAGCATTGTTAAACTGTCAAGAGCAGTAGTTAGCCTATTTCAGAGACATTTTGACAAGAATTAAGACATGTTATTGTTTCGGGTGTGGTGAGGTCATATCTAGATGACTAGGCAACTATTTGTCAACTTTTTAGGATTACTCGTCGACTAGTGAAACACCGTAGTTATGAATGCCCTACTGTGTTCTGCTGTGTACTGTATATGCTTGTAGATTACACACACTCAATACTTACACAAACTCATTCATTATACAACAGGTATATGTTAATGTTAAAATAAAATGGAAAGTTTCCCTTTAGATGTGCTGGTGGACTTACAGGCTGATGATGGATGAAGGCCTTCTTGCACTCAGCAATGGTGTGGCGCACCACTTTACTGCCACGGCCACGGCCAACTTTGTATGGAGTTGGGGGGAGCAAGGCTGGCAACTGCTGCAGGGCGAGATCCCCAATGCCATCTGCAGGAAGACATAGGTATCAATACGAGGTGGAATGGCATATCCTTTATTTTGTCATTCAATAGCCAACAAGAATGTAACCTATGCCGCCATGTGCAGCCAATAGCGGCTCTGCAGCGGGTTAGTTTGTAGTTTAGTTATTCCCACCATTAAGCCAGAAGCTGGCCTAACCAGTGTACAAATGGAAAATAATTGACCAGTTGGGGTCCATTTGTAACACTGTCATAGTTGCAGACTTGTAAGGGTCAATTTAGACCCCACTAAAGTAACCCAGAGAGTCCCTGGAATCCACTTTGAGAAACCCTGGTCTAGACGAGGCTATAGGAGGAAGGGGTGTGCCCACTGGTATTTGAAGGTGACACTACCTGAGAAGAGGGAAAACCCTGGGGTACCTGAAAGTGTGTGCTGTGCGTGCCACACCCACACAGAGGCTGTCAACGTAGTTGTGGACTCTTGGCACAAGAGGGACTGTCGACTGACAAAGAACCATTTAAATAATATTTTACCTAATGTTAATCCTTCGACCGACAAATCCAGCTTCCGCTCCAGTCGTGCCACCTGCAGGATCTTCTCAGCATAAACTGGGAGCCAGGTCTCAAACAAATTTGGTGCAGCGTTTGGGTGCAAGATAAGGAAGTCCTGTGCGATCTATAAAATGGAAAACATTTTAAATCAAATTAAATGTGGCACACTACCAAAACATAAATTAATCATCAAATGTACAATATTCCCTCTTACCATGCCGTTAGTTGTTAAGTGAGGGTAATGTTCCAGAATCTGACTGATGGTCAGATCTCTGGTGTTGTCCTTCACCCACTTCGCCCTGTAGACTGCCGTGTCCTGCATGCAGGTCGCAACTTGGTTGAGTGGTTGAGAATTACATCTCAACCACTCTTTCAGTTGTACAGCCCGCTCCTCTGTTATGGTAGATTCTGTAAAAAGAACAAAATGTTGTCAGTCACTAAAAGATGGATGTTTTGCTTAATCAGTCATCCCTATCAGCAATATCGTGTGTTAAAATAGTTCTAAAACAACTATAAATGCTATTGTGTGGTGTCTGGTCATACAAGCTACTTTAGTTGCAAAATTCCTCACATTCACTACAATCAGGCTCTAATAAGATTTTCTGTCTGCGACAGTGTTCCCTAAACGTGCGCATGTTACGTTTTGGGAAAACTTAAGCAAGCAAATGTGCCACATTGTTGGAACTTCCTTCTATTTTTCCGTTTAGTAATGACCTGGTACGACCGCTGTTCGAATAGGACCATCCTCGGGTGCTGGTTGTGGTGCTCGGCCAGTCACCCTGAGCGCTGACCTCAGCTTCTTTCTGGTGTTACGCAGCCTTTCCTCCAGGTACCCACTGGCTGGACGGCCGTTCCGCGCTGGGGTGTACCATATGACCTGCCAAGAAATAAAAATGTTTGATTAATAGATTTGGCACATTTAGATTTTTTGACAGCATGGCCTTGAATTAGAACAGGGTTTTTCTGCACATCTGTCTGTCCCAAGAGGCCAATTATTGTCCCAGCTTCCAAGGGCATGAGAGCAGAGGAAATCACACATCACAGTAGCTTTTCTGGAAGGAGTGAGCTGTATTGTGTCTGTTAAATGATTTAGCATTTTAAGCTCAATGTATGCTTCTCAACGGTCCGTTACTGAGAACTGCAGACCTACAGGCTGAACGCATGTTGTGAGCTTGTAGTTTTCAGTATCAGCGACACATCACAGCAGAGCATATATTGGCAGCAATGATAAACTGTTTCACAGCTTTAGTAAATGTTATGTTCCATGCTTAACCACAATTCCCACAATAATGTAAACACCATCCTAATCATATCATATATATATACACACTACTATAATTAAGCCAATGTCTGTCTGAATGTGTCTGTCTGTGTATCACTGGGAGAGATAAGCTAACGGTTAGCATGTAGCTACATGCTAACATTACACTGTAGTGTCCAAGGGTAAGAGAGAAGCTAACGGTTAGCATGTAGCTACACTGGTCTCCAAGGGGGAAGAGGTCACAGCAGACTGTGCATGCTTGAACAGCAACGTGGTGTGTTTATAATAGAAGATAGAGATCAGACCATATAAAAGAGCCAATTGCACTCGCGCCAAACATTTTGAGTCCACACAATACAAAGCCAAAGTAGCTAGCTAGCTTAGCTGCGTGGGGGCTAAGCCTACTCAATGTCCAAGCACTGCCAGCAGCACATTGTGTTCCTCTGCGTGTTTAACACGACGTCAAGGCATGCTAGAAAGGTTGAGACAATAATAGTGCAGAAACAAAACACAATTTTACCTTGAATGGAGTTCTGCTTTCGTGCCGTTCTCCTCTCCTCCTGCCGTTCTCTCTCCTCCATGACAATGCATATATAGGCTAGGCTACTGGGCGCAGTGGGCGGCAGTGGGCGGGTAGACGTTCTAACCTGCGCGGCGCGCCCTTCTTCATCCTCCTCATCCTCTTAAAGGCACAATGTCCATATATCCACTTCACTCTCAGGATGTTTTAGCCTACTAAAAGTGGTGATACCACAGTATTATTTTAATGCACATAAGAGATGTAGTTTAAAATATAATATAAATCAATACAATATTGTACCACTTTGTTTCAAATGTAAAGTGTAATGTAAAATAAATAAAATGTATTATGGTTGTTGTTGCTGTTGATGATAGACAAATTTTGTTTAAGCAGATTTTATGAATATGCAGAAAATTCATCTAAATGTGGAGAATCACCTCCAGGGTAACATGGGCACTTTGACAACTGGGCCCAGCTTACAGTATAGTATTGTATCATACATTACACTAGTACAGAAAAGTAGAGTAGCATTTTCTGGAACTAAGCGCTCCAGATATTTTAAAAAAAATCTGAAACTTCACTCAATCCATCATGAAAGTAAGCCTGATGTAATGACACTGGGCCTGATTTTTTAGGACACAGATAAAGGTCAAGGGTCAGCAAAAAGACTGCAAAGTTGACTATTTTCTGGAACTAAGCCCTCCAGATATTTTTTTGAAATCTGAAACTTCACTCAATCCACCATGAAAGTAAGCCTGATGTAATGACACTGGGCCTGATTTTTTAGGACACAGATAAAGATCAAGGGTCAGCAAAAAGACTGCAAAGTTGACTATTTTCTGGAACTAAGCCCTCCAGATATTTTTTAAAAATCTGAAACTTCACTCAATCCATCATGAAAGTAAGCCTGATGTAATGACACTGGGCCTGATTTTTTAGGACACAGATAAAGGTCAAGGGTCAGCAAAAAGACTGCAAAGCGGGCAATCTTTCCCTCTCAATAACTCCACAACGATAAGGACTTGGAGTCTAATTTTGATATATGTTGTTTAGTTTTCCGAGACGATCAAGTGGATATCTTGTTTGTCCTGGTACGACACTTTTCAAAACTTCAGATCTTCCTTCAGGATGGTGTTAGGTTGTAAACCTCTATGTACCTTCCGAAAGTGGAGGAAGCCAACTTAGGAGTGGCGTACCGGGACAACCAAGATATCCCCTTGTTCGTCTCAAAAAACTGAACAACATATCTCGAAATCGGAATCCAACTCCTTATCGTTTTCGAGTTATTAAGCGATATAGCGAACCTGTAACCCTAATCAATTAAGAGAACCGTATGTCCGTGTGAGAGGAAACTTATATTGGTGTTTTCAGCGCAACGAGCTGATCAATAATCTGGTCTCGGTTTTGCTCTACGACCTCGGCAACCCTAACCCTAGCACGTTTTGGTGGCTGGGTTAGGGTTAGAGAACAGTAAGTCCGTGTGTGAGGAGATTTATATTGACACGTTCAATAATCTGCGCTGATCAATAATCTGGTGTTTGATTTGGTTTTCTACCCTTACTTTTCCCTGTAGATACATATTTATGATTATCTCTAAGACGATTTGACAAAACTTTACAATTCTGACATATGTCAGTCTACCCACCGATACGAATCGGTCTGTACCAGGCCCGAACCGGTGGCATGCACGGTTCGTGCGTGATCTTAAAAAAGCAAATATAAAAAAAATATAGAGCAGGCTTCGATTTGAGGCCTTCTGCACCAAGTGAGACTCCATGGGGTATGCAGTGCACAAACAACCCACAATGGACTCAAAACAACCCATAGTGAGTACTTGGGTTGACTCAACCAATGGGTTGTACAAAATTACCCATTATGGGTTATGGTTAACCCATGATGGGTCAGCCATAACCTATCGTAAGAGTATATGGGTTGACTCATCCATTGGGTTGTGCAAAATTACCCATATGGGTTATGGTTAAACCATACAGCTACTCAGACAGGAAGACAGACAGCTACTCATGGACAATTGGACAGGCAGGCAGACAGACAGCTACTCATAGACATGCAGGCAGACAGCTACTCATAGACAGGCAGACAGTAAGACAGCTACTCATTGACAGACAGACAGGCAGGCAGGCAGGCAAAGAGCTACTCATGTTATGTTATTATGTTATTATAACAGCTACTCATGTTATGTGCAATAATTTGTGCAGTTATGGAAACAGCTCTTTGTGTTTATGCAAGAAAATTTAACACATTTATTTATTTACATATTGTGTGCATGCACATTGTACTTTGATACATTTTGCAAAAATAAAGCAATTGAAAGAGAGAAGTTATCAAGTATCATTAATGTCGTAATTTTATCTACTGGCCCCTGGCCCCTTGCCATTTTTGTAATGTGGCCCACAGGTAAATCTATTTGAGTATCCCTGCACTATAGAGTGGTATGTCTACATAAAGTGCTATTTAAGTTACATAAGTTGACCCTGTCAATTGCGGAGGATTTTTCTCCAAAAATTCAAAAAACTATGGGCTATAACCCATCATTTTTGAGGATTTGAAAAAAAAAACAAAAAAAAACGATGGGTTATAGCCCATCGTTTTATGAATTTTTGGAGAGAAAAAAATGAGTGTTGCGGAGGATGAGAAACATTAGCAAATTGCGGAGTGTTGCGGAGGAATTTTCTCTAAATTGCGGAGTGTTGCGGAGGATTGCGGATGATTTTTCTCCAAAAATAAAAAAAACGATGGGCTATAACCAATCATTTTTGAGGATTTGAAAAAAATATTAGCAAATTGCGGAGTGTTGCGGAGGATTTTTCTCCAAATTGCGGAGTGTTGCGGAAGATTGCGGAGGATTTTTCTCCAAAAATTCAGAAAAAGAATTGCGGAGTGTTGCGTGTTGCGTGATGAGAAACATTAGCAAATTGTAGGAGGTCGAGGCCAGGGCAAGTACTGGGCTAAGATGGAGTCTTAGCCTTAAACCCTATTACTGTATATGTCATTTACTGGGGCCTCCGGGGCTCTATCCATGGCCCACTGCTTTTCCACCCTCTGAAATAGCTGATAAGGAGCTTGTTAGACATATAAAATAAAACACCCCCAGAACAATGGAACTAGAACGGGAGAGAATAAAGGCTTTGCTCAAAAGCACAGGACTGCATATAAATTAAATTAAATTAGATTGTTAAATTGTCATTTTATCAAACATGCAAGGCACCAACCTAAAGGAAATGCATGTATTGAATTCAGTCTGACCAGAAGAAGGGAAAAGATACCCACTGGGTAAAAAAAAAAAGAAAGAAAAAAAAGGTCATTCATTTTTTATCACACCCTTCCTTTCTACTTCCTATCACAAGGCTGTTTGTTTATCATGGTTTACATTCACCAAAGCAGCAGCTCGCTAGTCGCTACATTTGTATTCGTATAGGATGAGCGGGGCGAGGGCGCGCTTTGATCATTCTATGAACTCCAAATATCAGCTACGGCTCTGCATCAATGTAATAAACATAAGCGTTGTGAGCCCACTTGAGCCATGATGCCACACGTTTTGCGAATTCATCGTTCTGCCAGTTTACACGGAGACGAGAGGCTGAGCGATTTCAAAGATTTCCACCCAGGAAGGAGTTTTCACTTTGTTGCGTTTTCAACCCCCGAAAACGCTGCCGTTGTCTAAACGGACCCCTGCAAACGATTCTTTATTTTGCTGTTTTCTAATGGGAACCGTTATCGTGTAAAAGGTGCCTCAGTCAGAGGTAAATGTACAGTGACTTTCTGTGTGACATCTGATGCACACCTAAAGTAGTCGAGGCTTCACCTTCGTACAATATAGGCCTATGTGTGATTCCGCGCATAGCCAGGTCTGAGATTTCCGCCTACAGATATTATGTCTGGGGACTTCCAAATACAAGGTCGTTTCTCGAACTGTGGCATGAATGGATGCTTGCTAACAATTAAACCTATATACGCCCACAGCTTTGAAAACCTGTCTGTTAAGCCAACGATGAAAGCTCGATCACCAAGGAAGGTATAACAATACGGTTCAAAAAGTGTTTCACAAAAAAGCCTGCCTAAATCAAGCATAACAGTCTAGACTAGAGCTACAATTTTGATGAGGGTGTAGACGTACGGCATAGTATAGCACGCCGTTTTTCATCATTTTTGAGGATTTGAAAAAAATGAAAAAAACGATGGGTTATAGCCCATGTTTTTTTTTATTTTGAAAAAAAAAGTTATCCACGCTTCTCATCATTTTGGACCATGGGCTATATAGCCCATATCATACGGCATACTATAGCACGCCGTTTTTCATCATTTTTGAGAATTTTAAAAAAATGAAAAAATGAAAAAAACGATGGGTTATAGCCCATGTTTTTTGAAATTTTGAAAAAAAAAAAGTTATCCTCGCTTCTCAACATTTTGGACCATGGGCTATAGCCCATATCGTACGGCATACTATAGCACGCCGTTTTTCATCATTTTTGAGGATTTGAAAAAAATGAAAAAATGAAAAAAACGATGGGTTATAGCCCATGTTTTTTGAAATTTTGAAAAAAAAAGTTATCCACGCTTCTCATCATTTTGGACCATGGGCTATAGCCCATATCGTACGGCATACTATAGCACGCTGTTTTTCATCATTTTTGAGGATTTGAAAAAAATGAAAAAATTAAAAAAACGATGGGTTATAGCCCATGTTTTTTTTAATTTAGAAACTAAGCAGGTAAGGCACACAGCCTACAGACACTACCCTAGCTACAGACTGGGTTCAGCAGCACAGGTGACGGATGGCAAACTGACGAGGAGCTTCTCCCAGCCTTTTATACTGGTGGCTGGTTGATTGAAAAATGAGGCCCAGGTGTCTCCAGACACTAAGCCACTCCTCCATTCCACCCTCCAGTCATCATGCAGCACTGAAAAACACTGACAGTGGATTAAACACAACCACAACAACACTAAGGGCTAAGGCCACATAGGGCCGTAACAACGGCATACTATAGCACGCCGTTTTTCATCATTTTTGAGGATTTGAAAAAAATGAAAAATGAAAAAAACGATGGGTTATAGCCCATGTTTTTTGAAATTTTGATAAAAAAAGTTATTCTCGTTTCTCATCATTTTGGACCATGGGCTATAGCCCATATCGTACGCCAGAGCTATCCGCAGCATTGTGCCCCTGAGCTCTTCTCTCAGTGACAGGAATGAATCACATAGTGTACTGTACGCCTAGTCTGGGCCTTTCTTTTGTTGGGACAAACCAACTGCCAAGTAACACTATCTGACTTCACCTTTAAATTCAAAGTGACATGAACAAAGAAAACACTTCAAAAAACACATAGGCCTAGTACATTATCATCATACACAACAAGGCAAGTGTTCTGTACATGTTTTATGCAAACTCCCCCGTCAAGTGGTACGTTCCATTTAGATTCCTCTACCTAAAAGGAGCATTGTGGTCATGTGTGACGCTTTTGGGAGGATCAGGCCAAAGGCAGGAAGTGGCAAGTAAGTGTTTAATGAGCTTTGAACATCTGTTAAATCAAGAAATGATTCAACCGAGCTATTGTCCGTGTCATCTGCAACCTGAAGTAATTGAAATGTATATGAAAAAGATAAAACTCAATTGGGTCATGATGTAAAAACAAACTTCACGAAAACACACGCAGCTTTGAGTGCTACATGCTACAGTATATTGTAGCATATAATATGTAGCACTCAAATTGTTTGGTGCTGACATTGTGAGGCTGAAAATATATAAGTGGGGAAAGGCAATCTGTCTTTACCACACTCGCACACTGCACACTTTTTTCTTTTCTTCTATTGAATGTGTGATCTGCAAACAATGCTCCAAAGTTGCTTTCTCTAGCACAACATTGAGTCTCCAGGGTGCAATAGAAACATTTATTTTGTTCCTTTTTTCATCTCTGGAAGACTGGAACAAATATTCTGTTGACATTTTAGGTGGTGCAGGTCTGTGGAGATTGTATTGATATTTATTTTGAACATTTTTCTTCTGCTTGTGGTATGACACCTATCCGCATACTTTGTTTGTGTAGGCTACTTTCCTCTTTTTCTTCACTTCACTGTGTTGTAAGTTAACTTAGGAAAGTGTTTTTAGTTTAGTGACCTTGTACTGTGATTTTGTTGGACTTAACTCTCACTATCTGCATGGAATAGTGTTGTTTGATCTCTTCTTTAACTTTGATGTATACATTGTTTGGATTCATTTCAACCAGATCAGACCGAACGGAGATGTGGCCTGGTCTTACAAAGTGTGGTCTAGCTTTGCCAGCCGGTGGTGCATGATGAGTTTTACTCGACTCAACCTGCAGTCAGTACGTGTCATGTGGTGTCTGGTAAGTGTGATTCCAGTAAAGATAAACGGTTGTCTAAACCTACTGTAATGTCGTCCTTCAACGTCTATTGTCTAAACCTAATGTCCTCATTAGGTTTCACACTCCATCTAAATTCTAAAGGGCGGGTTATTATACATTCTAAACAAAATAATGCTTCATCAGTAACAAGATATTTTATTCCTGCATGATGATGTAGTCTAATCGGGCTCTAAGCACAGAGAGCATGTACAATCAGCATTTCAAAGTAGTTTAGTAACTGAAGGTCTAACATACAAAAGATGCTTCAACAGTAAGTGTGGCTGAGTGGTGTGGTTTCTAATCATCAGACTTTCAGTAGTGAGATTCCATGTTCAAATCCCAGTCAGAGTATTTCAATGTAACTGTAATTTGACAGCGGTGCATGACATCCTCCTCAGGGAAGAATGTCTCTGCTAACCGGCAGAGTCTCGGCCTTGCCATGGGGTGCAGCAGCTTGTCAAGGGTGGAGGCTTGTCAGTTAAAAACCTCCATGGGGCCTGTTGTCAATCCGTCTACGATGGCATTTCTGGCAGGAGAAAGAGAGCCGTCTTTGTTTTGGGGGAGGTGGTAGCTGCCTTCAGGTTGTTGTTGGGAGCAAAAAGAGCCCTATATCTCGCTAGGAGGGTAAATAGAGGGTTAAGCGGATGATTTCCGCTGATCCTGGCAGAACATCAAATTTTGCTGGGGCCAAAGAAAAGATGACTTCTACAATAGAACCGCAGCTGCGAGGCACGGAGCCAATAATGGTATATGTAAATATTATGAACCCAGGCTCACCAATAACTGTAAATCCGTTCAGCATATTTCTTCTAAAGGATACAGTATAGACTAGACAATAGAATAGACATTGCGTATATATAACCTGGCGCAGAGCTTTTGCGGAAAACAGTTTAGTTCCCATTATATTGACACTAAACATTCTCCGTTTATAGCAGCAACGGCAGATGATGAGACATAATTACCAGGGGAAAAGCAGCACTAGGTGTTAATTTAAAATGGCCCAGAGCGTATTTTGGAGAACACACAGCCGCAGAGAAACGGAGAGGTGCGTTTGCCTCGCTCTGCAGATCTCTCCAGGGAGATGGGGGAGGGCTGGATCTGCTCTGCGGGGAGCAAACCAGACGCAGGGAGGAGAGGAGCTAACTTTCAAAGGGAGAATTTGCAAGAATAGATGACACGTTTTATCTCCTGCTTCCACTTCTGCTATTCTCTATGTGCTCTTCTAGCTGTGCTTCGCTGCAGCTTATAGCAGGCTTTTATTTTATCTTTTTTAACTTGACAACAGCTTGAACAGCTCTGGGTTGTTTTTTTTTACCATGAGACGAGAAATTAATTACGTTTTTTTTTTATATTTAACCTTTTGTGCGTGCGTGCGTGTGCACCCGTGCACATTTTGAACATGTCATAGGTAGAATGTCACTCACCAAAAATAGCCAAGCTCACAACACGCAATTATGTGAGCTGTGAGCTGTGAGCTGTTTCCGGTATTGAAAGTATAAAACTGTCTTGCGTGCATATGCTATACAGTACATGTGGCCGGGGCTGTGCCGATGTACATGTGTAGCAGGCTGCGTGTTTTAAAGTGTGATCTCAGAGGACTTGAATAAATCAGCACTTGTCGCATTTCTGCAGTAATTCTCTAAAGGCTCATTACAACAGACAAAGTATAGTTCAGCCAGCTCTGACACTGTAGAACAGAACACGTTGCAACGTGAGAATGTGCACCATCAAATTACAGAGATCTTTCTTGGTAAGGTTGGACATCTTAAGTTACTAGTTGATTTTAGACTATTAACCTAACCTACTGTTAGTTACCAACTGCAACATTAAAGTGATGAACACACGAAAGCATTATAATTACAATCCAAAATATCATTGTGAAATGGACCATTCTGCATAATGAGTATTTTTATAGTTGTTGGTACTGTAAGCATATTTTGATGCAAAGTATACTTTTGTACTTTTTTTACTCAAGTCAAACTTTGAATACAGGACTTTTACTTTACTTTTACTTGTAAGTATTAGCATATTTAGATTGTGGAATTGGTAGTGTACCAGCTGGTGACAGCAAGCTCATGTTCCAACTTAGAATGTGATCCCGTGCATTTTTCTACTGAGATCTTTAGAACTTCTAAGATCTCAGTAGAAAAATGCACGGGATCACACACACCACAGTCTGCACTTGAGAGCATTAACAAAGGCTGCATTTACACAAGCAGCTCATGCTTGCTGCAGATTGTATATCACGGTGCCACTGCCAGTGTAAATGGTGCATTGTAAATGGTGCTGGATGGGAACAGCCGCTCTGCCCCTGAGCCACCGGCAATTGTAAGCTACATTTAATTTCACACCGTAATACATCAACCAATTTCTCTCCACTCTCCAATATTACAATGCTGCTCCCATAATCTTTTGGAATGTTTTTTTTTTTTTTTTTCATTTATTATTTCACAAGCAAACACAAAGTGAGGCAAAGGGACTTTCGCATATTAGGACATTCATCACACACAGGACTATTTATGAATTTGTGTGTGCTGGAAATGGGTAAATGTGATAACGCCTAGTATGCCTTGACAAAGGCCCATCAATCCTCGTGCTGCGAGAAGCAATTGTACAACACTTGAACCTCACTGGTTCTCTGATTGCCGTTCTATCCCAACTCTTTGAGTCATCCTCCAAGGTCATCAAATGGAGCCCCATGTCGACGGCACTCATGTCCAGCCAGAATGGAGGGCCTCTTGACATCAATCCACCCACTCTGGTTGTGTGATCCTCTCCAGTGAGGTCACTCTATAAAGACCTCTACCATGCCAGCCATGTTAGAAATGTTGCACTTGCGCTCTCTCTCCTCTCCTCTCTCTCTCTCTCTCTCTCTCTCTCTCTCTGTCTCTCTCTCTCTCTCTCTCTCTCTCTCTCTCTCTCTCTCTCTCTCGCTCTCTCTCTCTCGCATACTTTCTTTTTCACACCGCCTTTCTCTGTGGGGAAGGCATTAAATACAAGTATCTCACCCTCTCTATAACCACTTTCTGTCTCTCTGTCCCTCTGGGGCAATCACCTTGCATGGTTCCGCTTGGTCAGTTCAACCTTTCAGCTCAGTTAGGCCTTTCTTGTTTCTCTGTTCTGCATACATTATGCGCGTGGATAAACATGAGGTCAGGTTGGGTTGTGTCGGGCATCAACCTTCGCAAGGCTTAAAGGGAAAAACTTCACTGATTTGGAACCTAAACCTAATTCTTCTGGTGTGGGGAAATAATTTATGCACTATGCAGTACCATGATACTGACCATGCAGCACCTATAGCTAGGCCCTGTATACACTAGTACACTATCCAAAATGCGACAACACTATTAAACGTCCTATAATTCAACTGCTATGGTCCAATCACAGCTGAGCATAACATGGGTCAGACAAACCTCTCCACCAATAGTTTTCTATGACAAGTAAGACCACAAACGTGGGAAGCGTGCATGTGTTTTTGTGTGTGTGAGATACAGCTGCGCCCTCTGGTGGGTGGTGTCACAGCGTGATGGACAGTTTTGCTTGGCTTCCATAGTAAGCTGCTCATGTTCGCAATAAAACATTGTTGCGAATTCAGTGAGCAGCTTACTACTATGGAAGCTAGGCAAAACATTGTTTTAAAAAACCCGGAAATGAAGCGTAGAGTGAGAGCGGATGGATGGCACATGTTGGGTGTGCTTATGCTACCACCTAGCGGGCATTCAAAGAAAGCTGGTTATGGTAGAAATAGACTGAGGGCCCTAACACATGCCATGCCTTACCCGCATATAGCGGGTTTAGAACCCGAACCTTCCATTATCCGTAAACGGTATCTTGCGCCCACGCAACCCACTATACAGTTTGCCGACTCCTATATTTTAGGGCTGCAACTAATCTGCCGATTATTTAAACGATTAATCGGATTATGACACTTATTTAGCTATGATTAGGCTGCTATTCAAATAAAAGACAAACTAAATTAAAATTAATTAAAGCAACTCATGGTGTCTTTAGGCTTATTCTGACTGATTTGATTAAAGAATAGCTACACATGTGTCAGTCTAGAAGGAACAGTACTCTTCTGAACTCAAATACATAATTTTAAAATAAATATTGTTCTTGTTCTTGATATTCTAATCGTTATGTCATATTTTCCTTTGCAGTCACTACTGTGCAACTATCATCAGATTGTAAGGGAAGAGAGATGGCTCACTTCTCTTTTACTTTACTTACACTTAACACTGGAAAAACTATGGTTAAGTGCATGGAAATCACCTATGATAAATTGCAAAAGAAATAGTGATTAGTTGCCGATTCGATTAATCGATTACTAAATTAGTTGACAACTAATTGAATAATCGATTCGGTTACGATGAATCGATGAATCGTCGCAGCCCTAATGTGTATAGGGCACGGGCTGCCCCGTGACGGGTCATAATTTCATAATCGTGCACCCCTACTGCCGTACCATAAAACATGGAAATGTTTAAGTAATTCTCAAAATTATAACTTAACTCAAATTGTTTAATTACAAGGACCCACAGCTTGACATGCATTTAAAAAATCGACAGATCTTTCATCTCTGAGACCCCACTCTTTGCTATAATAGTGTGTATGAATGGAACCAAAATAATGGAACCGTACTTAAGAGACTTCTGGGGTTCCCTGGACCACACTTTGAGAACCATTGCGATAGTAGAAAGAAGAGGGGAAGCAACGTGATGTCCACATGTGCAAAGTCAGAATGAAGCCCGATTAGGCTTCAGCACGCGGTCAGCAGAAATGCTAATTGGTTTAGCTAAGAGGGTTGCCTTTTCATTCCCTGTCCGGCAATATATATATGGCCCCATTATAACATTGACCTAAAAACCGACCACTCATTAGATGCAATGTAAAAAAGTGACCACACACAGCACTCACTTGTAAAAATGCATCGCACTTTCAGGAGCCATGTTTTCCTCCCTTGTGGAGACAGAACGTTTAGGATGGATGTTTACTGTGATCCCTTGCTCAGCTGTCCCCCAAACCCCACCTCCAGTCGCAGAGGGAGCGGGCTGCCTACAATCACAGCACCTGCAGAACCTGCTTGATAACGCAGGTGTATCCTCTGAAACCTAATTTATGCTCCACGGTATAGACCAGCCGATAACGGCGGACCTCCCAAGCTCACAGCGGTCACATCCACGACGCGATGTGAGCTTGTGTGCCAGCCACAGGAGGAGGTTGAATGAACAGGTTTGGGGGATCTGTTGGGAATTGATTACATGAAACGCAGACTGGGCGCGTGCAGTCAAGGTTTGTAAACAAAAAAGTCTGACCCCCACCTAATCAATGTTTAGTGTCAATGGAGAGTGGCAGCAAGCTTTCACCCTGGATTTTCACAAAGAGAGCCCAGTGACTTAATTCTCATAACATACCTGATAAAGAGTCCAATTGTTCCTCCAGGAGCAGGAGATTTAAAGACCACAGCAGTGAAAGGTTCTGTTCTAATGGTGCAACCGTGTGCTTTCAAAAGGTGTGGAATCTGCGGTATGCCTCCGTTGTTGGTGAAGTAGAAGGGAGTGGGGGTGGTGAGACGCAGACTGCCGTTTGAGCCGTTGGAAGAATAAGGCTTGATGTTTACTGTATGCTTTGTTGTGCACCGGTGTTGTACGGCAAAATAACTGCAGATCTACAAGCTCATGTCGGGGCTGCAGCACGACACGTTGAGAGTTTGTAGATTGCCAAATTTCGGCACGTGACACTGATGCGCGACGAAGTCTGAATCCAGCTTAATGCACTGCTTGAAGGCACAATGGTTTGATTTGTACAGAAAGACTTGTATGCGGCCTTCCATGAGAATGACGGACCTTGCTTTTTGTTCTGCCGGTGAAAACCCTCTGTGGGTGACCCCTTGACCCCTCACAAAGAATTCCTATCGATTTTTCTGGTCATGTCATCGAATTGTGTGTGCATTGAATGGTTGAGTACTTCTCATCTGAGCCAGAGGTTCCTGCACCTCTATTACATTCTCATTCTGCTTGGAAGACACCGAGCTAAACGAAACGACGTGAGTAAACCATACAATTGATTGAAATAATAAAAAGCGGATATGTCACAAATAGAGTCTCCATTGGGTATGACTTCAACGCTTAACAATCATTATTTGAGGGGGGGGGGGGGGGGGGGTTTTAAGCCTCAAATAATGCCCTTTTAGAAATTGAAAACCCAGGTCTCCCCCATAGAAAGCCAACATCTTAACCACTAGCCTGAAGGGGAATTCCCCCCTTGGGCACCAAATGCCTGATATCTCCCCTGCCCAAGGGGTGCAGCTGTCGGCACGAGAGCAAGCTGGCGAAATGTCTTTGAATGGCTTTGAATTTAAATCTGGCATAACCTCTAAGCCTTTTCCAAATTGTAAGCCTACACACTAACTTTAATAATCTATTTTAACAATGTTTAAAAAAAGAAAAAAAAATAGGACCATTTCTAGAATTCTACTATACTGGTGCGGGCAAGTATGTGTGACGTGCGCGCCACACACAGCCTCTCACTGTCTCTCCCACATCACGGTGCACAATGTGCTTACCGGTGTGATACGGCACCCCGACTCGGTCCGAGTGCTGCAGTCTTCATTATGCTCTCATCAGCCTAAGTCAATCACCTTTTAGGGGAGCAGCCATAGTAAGGGGCTTTACCGATCAATGAACCGGCCTTCCCACACTAGCTCTCTAGCCCGCCTCACTCCACTCATTTGTCTCAGCACAATATAGTTACAAACCTGCAGGGCTTGTTGTTGTTGTGTTGTTGTTGTGTTGGCGCGTTCCGGTAACTGCCACAATGATCCAGCAATGCTGAGGACTTCTTCTTCTCTTCTGTTATTTCTGCGAGGAAGGGCAAAGTACTCGATTTAAAAGAGGAGAGACGGGAATTCTCCCACGCCTCGGCCAAACAAAAGGCAGGTTGCGTCACAGGAGCGGGACGCGACAGCTATAGAGAACACACTGGAGCAGCAACGGACAATTTAAAACACAGGACGAACACTTCGATGCTATACTATACTGCATCTTCCTCAGAGTCAAAGAGGAGCTTGCGTCGGCAAATGTCCAAGAGCATTACATTTCAACTGTTCTGAGCTTGTAGAGTGGCTATTTTTGGTGAATGTTCTCCATGCTGGGGTGGGGGGGGGGGGGGGGGGGGGTTTTAAGCCTCAAATAATGCCCTTTTAGAAATTGAAAACCCAGGTCTCCCCCATAGAAAGCCAACATCTTAACCACTAGCCTGAAGGGGAATTCCCCCCTTGGGCACCAAATGCCTGATATCTCCCCTGCCCAAGGGGTGCAGCTGTCGGCACGAGAGCAAGCTGGCGAAATGTCTTTGAATGGCTTTGAATGTAAATCTGGCATAACCTCTAAGCCTTTTCCAAATTGTAAGCCTACACACTAACTTTAATAATCTATTTTAACAATGTTTAAAAAAAGAAAAAAAAATAGGACCATTTCTAGAATTCTACTATACTGGTGCGGGCAAGTATGTGTGACGTGCGCGCCACACACAGCCTCTCACTGTCTCTCCCACATCACGGTGCACAATGTGCTTACCGGTGTGATACGGCACCCCGACTCGGTCCGAGTGCTGCAGTCTTCATTATGCTCTCATCAGCCTAAGTCAATCACCTTTTAGGGGAGCAGCCATAGTAAGGGGCTTTACCGATCAATGAACCGGCCTTCCCACACTAGCTCTCTAGCCCGCCTCACTCCACTCATTTGTCTCAGCACAATATAGTTACAAACCTGCAGGGCTTGTTGTTGTTGTGTTGTTGTTGTGTTGGCGCGTTCCGGTAACTGCCACAATGATCCAGCAATGCTGAGGACTTCTTCTTCTCTTCTGTTATTTCTGCGAGGAAGGGCAAAGTACTCGATTTAAAAGAGGAGAGACGGGAATTCTCCCACGCCTCGGCCAAACAAAAGGCAGGTTGCGTCACAGGAGCGGGACGCGACAGCTATAGAGAACACACTGGAGCAGCAACGGACAATTTAAAACACAGGACGAACACTTCGATGCTATACTATACTGCATCTTCCTCAGAGTCAAAGAGGAGCTTGCGTCGGCAAATGTCCAAGAGCATTACATTTCAACTGTTCTGAGCTTGTAGAGTGGCTATTTTTGGTGAATGTTCTCCATGCTGGGGTGGGGGGGGGGGGGGGGTGGGGGGTGTTCGTATTTCTACTGTAATTCTACTATATTTGTGATGTCATCACAACTTCAAGTATAGTGATAGATAGAGGAACACACAAACCCTATCATTCCTCAGTGGGAGATATATGGCGTCCATCAGAAAGCCTTGCTCGCTCTAATCTGCCTGGCTCAATGGGGGCCGTCGGGGGCCTCGGCGTGGGCCCATCTGTCTTCATCAGTGAGCCGGGCTGCAGGCTTGGGGCCAGGGGGGGCCCCGCTAAGCACCAGCTGCTAGCTGCCTTTTACCACGATTTCCATCAAGTGGGACAGAATTTAAAGTAGGGGCTAAATAGGTTTCTGTGCATTTAGAATTTTATATATATTCCCCAGTTTGATAATGATATGAATATAGGCCTAAATACCTGCAACAAGTGTGGAATTCTATAGCTGTGGAATGTTAGCTACTGTAGGTACTTTTCTTGATACGTACAGTACTACTTTTTTCCCCCCTACTACATTTCTTGGGAGGATGTGAAGTACTAGTTACTTTTAGGCCAGCAGTGATCTCCCCATACAGCCATTACTTGGTGTAAACCACGTTGATAATGAGGCACATATAGTGCCCAGTGTGAATGGCCCTTTAGGCTGCTCAACAGTGCCACTTTAGGTCACCCAGCGGAATTGCAAGCCATTGCAACAGCAGAGACAATTCTAGCAAACAAGAAATTGACAAGGCAAGCTATCACGCAAACATAATTATATATATATTGTGCTGAAGGTTCGAAGGAAGCGCAATATGCAACAACTTCATGCAAATACGTTAATTGCACTTGCATGTTTCAACCAAAGCTCAATATACCACTATCTCCAACTCTTTCCCAACAATTTAAAATGTAGCCTATGGGGAAATAAATGCCATTACAAAACAACATGACTCAATTATTAAAATAATTCATCTCCACAACACATTCAACACATCCATAACAAATTACAGATACAGCACAATATAAACAATAAAGCATTAAATGTGTACGCCCAAGGCATACTAGGAAGTCCTGCCCAGCTGAGTTTCCACATTACAGCTATAGTCTCTTTCGGATGGAAACCTTGTAAAAAAAAATGTATTAAACAAACAAAACACTGTTGTAGATATTATTTTGTCTTGTTTATACTTTTCATTGGTTCAATATGTATAAACACAGCCTTAATTACTTTCACTTACACTTTCAAACATGTTCAAAATCAAATAGCCAATCTACAAGCTCCCAACACATAATGCTGTGACACGCAAGTCAGCTTGAAGATCTGCATTTTTGCTACGTTTGTGGAGAAATAAGGCTTTCCAGCGACATGACAATGCATTGTACAGAAACATTTAATCTGTTGCTGAACAGAAATGATGTATTTCCATAATATTACATTTTTTTCTCGTTTTCCATAAATTCCCTATTTACTAATTTAACTATTTTTGAGTGGTGCAACCACTCCAAGGAACGGCAATGTCCGTGTTCCCGTGTTCACCTATGTGTTCACCTGTGTTCATTAATGAGCACCAGTATAATGAATACCAGTAGGGGCGCTGTTGTGCCAGAAACAGAGAGAGACAGTGCTGCACTGTTGCCTGCTAGAGAGAGAGAGAGAATCAAAGTTCAAAGTGACCACACCCTCAGTCTGTCTTGAAAAATACTTCACCCATGAAAAGCATTATCAAAAGCATTTGACTAAACTACACGTTGGATCCCAGCAGCGTGGATATCTACAGTAAAGTTGAGTTGAACCGGTCATTCCCATGCCGTACACTCTTTGATGTACATATCTCTGTACAGACGAAGATCCCGCTTCCCATGGGGGCAACCATGAAGTTCGAAAGGGGTAGGCTATATTAGATTCCTCAGGAAAGGGCATTAAAAGGTTGAAAGCAATAACTTTCACACATGCGTATAATCTTTTTCCTCTTTAATTTCCTCTATAATTGGAGCCTTTACTTGTACTCTACAAGTATAGGCTGGTGGTGAAGGCTTTCGTTTTGTTTATGTGAGCATTTGCTTGCTATTATGGGTGGTGAACTTGAGTGTGTGTGTGTGTGTGTGTGTGTGCACTAACGGCATTCTCTGTTGTCATCCCAACCATTGTTGCCATGGCTTCAAGATCCTGTGTGATAGAAGTGCTCATTGTTCTCCCATCTTGTCTCCCTTCTTTACTGTCCATCTGCCAAGTCCGCCAGTCTGGCATCAGTCCGCCAGTCCGTCCGTCCGTGTCTCTGTCCATGTGGTGCCCTTGTTTTTTTTCCCCCTGCGCTTCCTTTCACCACAGTGGTGAGCAAGACATTATCTCTCTTGTTCGATACATTGATTCCTTCATTCATTCATTAATTCTTCCCACAGTTCATCTATCCTTGCTTCAGTCATCCCCATTCATGTCTCCATCAGGCCTTTGTCATATTTCTTCCTTTTCTACAGTTTTCCTCAGCCTCCCATTTACCTCTGTGGTTCTTGCTTTTCTTTTCCTTTCCCTAGATCTTTTTTCTTTTTTTTTTTTTTTACCCCTTTTTCCTTTTTTTATTCCACCTCTATCTCTTCCTCTCGTTTTTGGCTTTGATTCCACATCCACCTCTCTGCATCTCTGCTTTCTTCTCCATCTCTCTCTCTCTCTCTCTCTCTCTCTCTCCCCCCAATTTAACTGTTATTGCCAGTCATGCCAGATCTCCACATGTGTGTGTAGTCCCTGTCACTGCTTCCTACTACTACTACAGTAGATGTTCATGGTACAAACGAATGTCTTCTCCGATACACGTGCATGGAATCACCAGCCGTTTGGACTAGTACCATAGAGTCGTATACAAGCCAGTATACTTACACACTGAGCTAACATTTTCCCATGGACCACCTGTAATAATGCTATGGTTCATTATCATATTTGTGGATGCCGGTTGAGAAACGGTGCTCTAGTCTACACTGTAAATATTGTGACAAAGTTCACTGCGATTTGTGGAAGGAATTCAGATCTGATCATTATACTAAAGTTACCTTTTCTTTTCACTGTCGAATAATATTTTATTAAGGTAGGCTATAGCCCGCACAACTCCAAACAGTCTCAAACTTCTTGAGCATTCTTACCGGGTGCGCGGTCGGGTAAATAACTTAAACAGAAATTTCTCTAAAAGAGAAAACCAGCACTCACGGAACTCCTGTTTTAAGGCACTCATAATTTATTTAATTGTTGACATGGTAGCAGCAACGAACGCGTTTTGGCGTTCAAGCCTTCATCAGCGTTGTCTCGAATAATATGGCTGACTAAACAAAACTTCAGGAGCGAAAACGAGTCCGTTCAAAAGAACAGACTCATTAAATTGCTTTCCTTTCGTCATTCTGTTGAATTCCTTCTTTTCAACTGCAAACGTAAAAGTCACTGTCCGCAAGAGCCATATAATGCGATGTGTTCAAGTCCCACATTTTACTAAGTGCCTTGCTACCCTAAGTCAGAGCAGCTCAAACTGAATCCGCAATCACATGGGGTGAAGCTGGTGGAAAAACAGGCAAAAGTCCAAACACTAAAAGCAGGTGGAACTCAGGAACACAGGTGTTGCTTCCTCGCCTTTTAGCCCCACCTCCAAGCGAAGTGGCAAGGCGGAGGGGCGAGGTTAACACACTTAGCTGTAGATGTGCGGCAATTAATACATAGTATGTAATGGGTACACTTAGATACCTCATGGCTGCTGCAAATCATTGGAGCGAACTGTATCGCATGGAAGCGCGCAGGCAAGGCAGGAGTCGAGCGTATAAGTGCGGAAGGCACGCTGCCACTCAAGTGACTACGAAAATAGTAGATCTACAAGCTCACAAGGCATCATAATGCAACACGTTGAGGGCTTGTACATAAGTATTTTTTGTTTCTTTCAATTTGTTATGATTAGTGATGGATCGCATCGGTATCGGCCAATTTGAGTTGTTTTTAGATTAATCGGCTTCGATTCGATTAATCAATCAGACCGACTAATTAATCGGTCCGATTAATCGGTCTGTCTTTACAGATAAACAAGCCCAAAGTAACAGCTTGAACAGATCTACAAGCTCACAACATTAAATATAAAGGTATTTAAGTTCAATCTGACTTGCCTAAGCCTGCAGTGCAGGACACCCCGTTACATGTATTTTTCAGAATGGACAAAATTATTATAATTTTTCAATACAGAATGAGATCATATCGACATCGGTAATATCGGTTATCGGCCATAACACCAATTAATTATATCGGATATCGATATCGGCCAAAATGTCTCATCGGCACATCCCCAGTTATAATTATGTACGTAACGTACACACGGTATAGTTGGTTAAGCTACAGTTTGGACAAGAATAACGTGAATTCATTAATGGATGAATGAATGAATGAATGACTGAAACTCAACCTGAACTGAGCGGTGGGGTATAGGCAGCGAGCGAGGCAGGTGACAATGTGACGCAGTTCACAGTGACGGGATTGATTCGGGGAGGCTGCTTCTCAGTGTAGAGCTAGAGACTAAGTTAATTAGCTCCCTCATAAACACCGGCCTGGCCTTTAGTTCATATCGAGTGAGGCCATGGGCTTGAACGATTGGAAGGGGTCAGGGCAGGGAGGGAGCCCCCAGGCCCGAGCATGGTGGGGGTCAACCTTTCCTATGGAAATCCACTTTGGTCTAAATGGCAATGAGATTAGTACGACATTGATCTCAGCGTTTGATTTTCTCCTGTCTTTCCACCCTATACAGCCCCCTCCGTTTCCCTCTCCGCCTGGAAGAGGGTGTTCTGAGAGAAATGACGTGATTTGATTTTGGGTGTTCCACTGGTTAGGCGATCTTATACAACAAAGACACAGGCCTATTATCCCCCTAAAGTTAAACATACAATTACATATAAACTCAAGAGGAAATGTAGCTGCAGGAAGCGGTAATCGGGCCAAGCGGTTTTAGATGTAAATATAGGGCTCATATAGACTTTTTCTTATTGCTGCATTCCCTCTTATCGCTGCTTGCAGCTATATCTTTTTTTTATTTATTTTTCTTCATATACAAAGTGACCTATATATGTTCCACATGAGTCAAGGCACGTGCAAACAAGTTCCATATCTTTTGGCCAAATGAGGTATGAGTTATGCGTGTTCAAAGTGCCTGTGATCACTGCTTGAAGATGATCACTGCATAAACGTGTGTGTAGCGCCCCCCCCCCCCAACAAATTGCCAAAATGGAAAATGGTTGGTATTCAACCCTTGCTTTGAGTTGCTTAGTGGATTGGATGATTGCACTCTCCCACAGTAATAAGGAAAAAACAACACATATTGGCCATTTTTACACTTAATACATTTTACACTCAGTGTTGGGGAACTCGGTAGCGGGTGGAAGATTCAAACGCAGCCGCAGCCCGTCGATTGGCAATTTTTTTGGCTATTTTCGTCCAAGATATTTGGTGTCCAGATCTGTTTCACTAAGACTAGAGGGTTTATGAGGAAGAGAACTATACTGTATGTGGAGACAGGGGGATCTTTCATGCCGGGCTAGGGGGAGTTATGGGAATTAACGTGTCACGATGTTGTGTCATTAATCCAATGCACTTCTGTAAGCCCACTATGATATGGGGTAACTATACAGGGACCACCCCTCCCTTCTGTAAACCCAGCTTTTCTGTTTGTTTGGTGTTTCATTTTCTGGCATTACAAAGAAGAACTGTTACTATAGAAATAAGCCATTGACCTGACGGCTATACTTAGTTTCTAAAAGATGAGTACTACTGTATAGCTATACTTTAACTCCGTTCACAATGGAAGAATTTGTGGAGATACTGAAATGGTTGTTATAGTGAAGAATGCACTACTCGCACTGATGCACAATGACAGAGTTGAATTGACTTTAATATATGAGCGGAGAAGGGCTTCAACATAATAATATGGTAGTTAACCCATTCTGACCTGAGATCAGATTCATACGAGGTTTCCACTATGGACACACACTGGTCTGATGAACCCATTCTGACCTGAGATCAGATTCTAAAAATGTCAGTCGTTCTTCGATTTTTCAAAAATAGCAGACCTACAAGCTCGTAGCGCGCCACTCGGTGGCGCGCTATGAGCTTGTAGATCTGCTATTTTTCAATAGCTAAAGCATAACATGATGCCAATACCAAAATGGGTTCCCGGACAGAATGGGTTAACGGGGCGAGATATTAAGCTCATGCACACGTGCACATTTTCAAGTTGGTTGAGATTTCATAACGGGAGAATTGCATACAGCTGCTTGTGTGTACGGTTTTATGAACCCGATTATTTTCTTCTTTTGAGCAGAAACTTGGAATCAAGACAGTTTTATAAACGAGCCCCCTGGGGAGTTATAGACTAATGTCTTATGCCTTGTATCATTGTCACCACAACTATTACATTTGCATCCAATATCGGTGCAGTAAGTGCTTAGTGGCCTCTGTTGCTGCAATATTATATCCTTCATTCCCACGCCTGTAGGATACAGCTATGCTTTATCTCTTAAACCCCAACCTGAATAACACGGCACATTTGAAATGTGTGCCCCAACCAACCTGACGGATATGAACTTCAGTTCTAGAACTTATTGTTGAAGAAACGTAATAAACGGAAGCCGAATCAGCTCCTGTGTTTCAATGGACTATTTTACATAGAAAGTGAGTGCGTGCGTGTGTACGTGCGCATACTCAGGAAATGGGTTCACACGAACAAGCTATGGGCCAGTGACTGCAGATGGAATTGCAAACTGCTATTTTGGGAACAGTCACAGATGAAAACACATACATGTGTTGGTTCTTGACATGAGCTTTCAAGGCACTTGAAAGCTGTCACTGGCACTTCTAATTTAGTAAGAAATGGCTAAGCCTGCAATTATTAAAAATGACAAAACAGAAATTCTAGCATAATAATACTTTATAATACAGTAATTATGCAATTATATGACATTTATGCATAAGGTGAAACGGTGGGGTGGGTGGTCAACCCAAAGGCAGTATACAACTCGATTGGACTCAAACTAGAGCTTGTCGGATCACAGGTCTCCGCCAGGTCAGGTGAGTTAGTGTGGCCTCCTGGTGGCGCTACAATAGGCCAATGTGAAAAGAATGTTAAGCAGTGGATATTCATCCATTGGGTGCTTTGGTAAAGAAATTCGTTTTTAATCAGGGTTTTTAACCCCTTCCCAGATAAACCAGACACACCAAACCCATGTCTAGATTTAACCAAGAGATCATGGCTGAATATTCACTATACCAATCATTTCACATTAACCCATTTAGACCTGAGGCCGATTCTAAAAAAACGCCTTCTAAATCCTGACCTACGTTATCTGGAAAATTTAGGTCAGATTTTAATAATGATAATGATGATGGATAGATTATTTGACTCACTGTGGGATATTTAGAGAATATTACACACGGGTCTGCTACTTTCAGAACCTCTTGAAGCATGGCAGTTTCCCAACTCTGTGGTTGTGGAGCAAAGGGTGAACAAATGTTGACACCAGGACCATTGCATATGTGTCAATATGTCAATAGCAATGCGAAAGGTTCCTGCGTCGAAACCAATCGTGCAGTGCTACACAGTTAGAACATAGAGAAAATAGCTCACTAGCATTGCTATCAAGATGATCAGAATAATTTAAAAAGCCCTTCTCTTTGAAGGGTCTGCCGTCCACTAGGGGCAGTATATCTTTAGCTTTCCTGTTCTGTGAGTGAAGAATAGAGCCATCTTGTTTGGGTTCAGTTTCATGTTCATTCAGAGATGCATGTTGTGCTGGTTGGAGGTTCTTCACCTAATACTTGTAAGTTTGTTTGTGTTATGCATATATATGGAACTATGATATAGTTTATGCCTCTTTCTTTTGTTTACACTCTTATGTGAGTAACTGTTTGCTTATACTTTTTCTTGTGATAATTAGCCTGCTTATTTTAGTTAATGTTTTCCTTGTTTGTTTGTTTATACTGCAGGGCTTCTTCATCTTTTTCATTAAAGAAACAATTTGACATTGAGGAGTGTATTTCTTCACTCTTAATGTATTTTCCCTCCCCACTGTCCCTCTGTCCTTCTCCTGGTCCAGGCTGTTTCAGAGCTTGAAGAACCGAGAGACATCACAGAAGTGAGCACAATGTAAACGACCAGAGTGAACACTGGTGACCACCAAGAATGAAATATGCTTCCAATGCTGAGTCCATAAGCACCATCAGCCAGACAACACAGCAACAGGCCAACCTGTACCGCAGAGGTTTGCACCTGAGATATACCACGGGGACGCACTGCTACCGCCATGTAACGCTCCACACATATACAGCACTGGAACGATGGAACAACTGGTGAGGAAAAAACTTATATCAAAGTTAACAAGCGTGTTAAAAATGTTGTGGTATTATGTGTGAAGTTCCGTGCAAAGATAAAAACCGAAGCCAGGAACGTTATTATCTCAGATACAGTCGGGTTGAGTGAAAATAACTCGGATGCTATGGTGCCACCAGCTCCACTCTGTATGAGCAACAGGACATAGCCGTTGATTGGTTCCCCCAGGGTGAGTCTGATAGAGGCCGGGGTACTTTGTATAGTGACTGATGGAAGTGGTCTTCTGGGGATGTGGATTGTGGACGAGTTGAAGCCATTTTCCGGTGTGGAAAAGTGACTGAATATAAATTAGTTGACTGAATATAACAATGACACGACTAACCTTTTGCAACGATTTTTCAACGTTCTTCTGAAAACAATATTATTCTATTGGATGAGGAATGAGTGTCTGAGTTGTCAGCTGGGTGTTGAGTTGAGGTTTTGGTGAATTCCCCTCTTCAGAGAGTGACTTTCTTCCCGATAGCACATCCTCCAAATGATGTACTCTCCCTGTTCACCCTCTAGTCATTCCTTTCCCTCCTCCTCCATCCATTGTATTGCTTGTTGTACACCTGTTCACGTGGATATTTTCATACTTGCCACATTGATGGTTATTCCAGGGGAATTTTATATTTTACTACATGGACAGTGGTCTAACCAACATGGACCAACCTCAGGAAGTGTTGTATCAGCACCAGCCCTTGGTTGGCTAACCTCAGGAAATATCCACGCAGTGATACTTTGTTTATCCCACACCCATGTAGCCTTTATTCAGCCTGGCATGGCCATACTAATATCACTAAATGTGCCACTTTGAATAGTGGGCACTGATTGTACATCCACAAGTCTGGGGTGAGTGAAATGTAATTACCAAGGAGTACCAGACCAATCTACCCATAGCCATTTTGTTTTTAGCTGTGGCAGATTTGTCCGCAGTACTTTAAAGTTAACGTGTGTGTGTGTGTGTGTGTGTGTGTGTGTGTGTGTGTGTGTGTGTGTGTGTGTGTGTGTGTGTGTGTGTGTGTGTGTGTGTGTGTGTGTGTGTGTGTGTGTGTGTGTGTGTGTGTGTGTGTGTGTGTGTTATTGGATAATTCATAGGCTACATGTATACAGGCATCTATCACATTCTCAAAATGTGGTGTGTTACAGTATGAACAGAATGTGTTATTTTGCATGGCTGTGTTGTTGAACATTTACACGTCTTAACGTCGGGAAAGTTACACGACTGACCCACCCAGGTGATGATGGCAATAATACCGTAGTCTCACCGCAATACAGATACGACTCACTGCATCTTTAAAACCTTTATGTTGCAAAATATCTACAAAAGTATCAGTGGTTTCCAGAAACCTATACTGCATTTTAGTCTGCCGACTGGGTTACGTAATACGTATCCATTCATGTCCCATCAATTTATGTTTGTAACTTCACATCTTGATGTATGGATCGTGATTGCGGAACTCCAGCTTATGGCAGCGGACTGTTATATTTGTTTTGTTACAGCAGTTGTGGTGAAATATACTGTAGTGCATGGTGTATGTATTCAGACAATACACTTACTATACTGTACATACCGTACATAATAATTTAGAATTTTATTTGTCACTAATGCTCCAAGTTCCATCACCATCATATATACAGTACAAATGGTAAACATCAATTTACTCAACTTCCCAGATCCCAAACTCGACCCTAACCCTTAAATAAAGTAATGAAACCTATAAATAAATAAAGTTCATCATCATTGTTACACACATCTTGTAAGAGATCTATCCTGCTCTCAGAGCTTCTTGAAGCATGGCAGTTTTCCAACCCTGTGGATGTATAGCAAAGGGTGAACCAACCCTGACATTGTGAATAATGAATATGTGACGTGAACAGCAATGCGAGGCTGTGCTAGGCTGACACAATATTGCAGTCCTACAGTTAGAACATAGGGAACATAGCTCACTAACACTGCTATCAAGATGATCAGAATAATTTTAAATGCCCTTCTCTTCATGTCGTCACCCTCCCCACTGTCCCTCTGTCCTTCTCCTGGTCCAGGCTGTGTCAGAGCTCTGAGAACCGAGACACAGCAGAAAGACATCACAGAAATGAACGCGATGTAAAAACCCAGAAAGATGTAGGACGACACTGTCGCTGACAATCCGTCAACTATGTATCCAAAGATCAATGCAAGCACCATCAGCCAGACAACACAGCAACAGGCCAACCTGTACCATAGAGGTTTGTACCTGAGATATACCACGGGACGCACTACCGCCATGTAACGCTCCACACATATACAGCACTGGAACGATGGAAAGGAGTAGAGGAGCAAAACGCCAACAATGTCAAAGACCATATCACAAATAACGTCATGCGAGAAGATCCATGCAAAGTAAAAGACAGAGGCCAGGGAAGAGATGATGCCAGATACAGTCAGGTTGAGAGAGAATAACTCTGAGGCTATCGTCCCACCAGCTCCACTCAGTATGAGCCACAGGACATAGCTGTTGGTCGGCAACCACAGGATGAGGTTGAAAGAGAATACAATTTTTAGTGACTTGTCTTCTGAGGATATGAAGGGAATAGAGGAGTTGAGGCCGTTTTCCAGCGTCTCATTCATCTTAGCTCTCAGTGCCCTGCAACCCGTTTAGGAGAGTGAAGTAATTATAAAACATCCTTGCAGTTGACTGAATATAACATTGCCAAGTAAACATACATTTTGAACAAAGAATTGTTATCAACGTTCTTCTGAAAGAAACTATTCTCATGCACAATGAACAGAGGTTTAAAGCGATCTCACCAAACTCTCTAGCCATTCCCTCGCCTATAGCTCCTCCATCCACTGTATTTCTTGTTTTACACCTGCCAACAAGAGTATTGTCATATTTGCCATACTTGAAAAATTGCAGGGGCAACCTCAAGGAGCGAAAATGTGGCAGTATTTGCTACCACGCTCACGCACGCGCACACACACCTCAAAAGGGTGCACAGAGGCTGTGAAGAACTGCACCTGGTTAGCAATAAATAATGTTTAGATAAGGAGTGACATTCAAACAATGATCTGTTGTGGCGCTCGATGATGTGGAAAGAAAGCATCACCATTCAGCACCTGTGTGTTCCAACAACAGCAGGCAGCAGACCAATGGCTTTTGTCAATGCAAAACTCTGCACCTGTTTCAACTGAAGCAAAATAGCCTACTTGTTGTAGCACGTGTTGTACTCGTTGCTGTCACCACAATGCAAATGCACAGACATATTTGCGTTGCTTTTGCTGTCAGTGAGTGGGTGACTAAAGTAAAAAGAAACATTGATTAGTTACGTTGTTTTTCGAATTTCAGCTGCACACAAAAACCCCCCCTAAGAATTCCGGCTACTGTACCTTTAGTTATACAGGTTTTGTCTTTGGAATGAACTGCCTTTGTGGTCTAAACAGGCTTTTAAGATTCGTATAATATGGTTTCATTTAAAGACCTTTTCAATGGTAGCCATATCGACATAAATTGTTGTGTAATTATACTTTACAGGTGTTATTGATACTGCTTAAGGTTTTGTTCCTTTTAGTGTAGCAAAGCCTTTCCAGCAATCCAACATACACAATAGCAAAATGCTGCCAATGCAACTTTTTCCAATCCTTAATCACATACGGACAAACATCTATGCCGATAATATCTAACCTGCGGAGGTAACGTGCCTTGTCTACGGGCAACAGATCTTTGAACCTATGTCATTGCAAATACGTTTGATAATCGCTACTCTGCGCAATATTGTTTTGGAAATGCCGCAAATTGCATTGCAGTGACTCCGCCCTGAATACGCGTTATCGTGTCGGTGTATGGCACGATCTATGCACTCAGAGGAGGGCTGTTGTCACGGACAGTTCAGAAACCTTCCTACCAATGACCCATCGCAGTGCAACATGTTGGGAGCTTGTAGATCAGCTATTTTCACTATTTGGCTTAAGAGGTTAATTCATAAAGATTTTTTTACTTTTAAGTTTGGATCCTGGGGGTCCCTTTCTATGAAATAGAACACACAAGCGTGTGTGAGCACGCACGCATGCACACGCACGCATACTCTAAACATTTACTTAAGCATAAGGTATAGAACAAAAGTATATAACTCAAGTAAATGTATACGTTATTACCAACCACCATTGATAGTAGCTCCCCAAATGTTATACACTATAGATCATACAGTAACATAAAACAGTTGAATCGATACACCCATTCCACCCAACACATTACCCTTGGAGAATAATAAACAACAGTAGCGTGGGCGTGTGAATCTCTCTTCGGACAGTCAAACCAGACCATGGATAGAAAAATGTGTCTAGTCTGTTGTCGGGCCATATAAACCTTGCAAGCCGCCCGCCGCCACATGCATTCTGCCTGATTGCACGTCGACACAGAACATTGGATGTAATGTAATATGCATGTACAGTGTGTCGGCAAATCAAATGCATCAACATGTAGCCATGCACACCACTCTGCAGATAAAGTATGAGGACGGTAATGAAAAACGCTACGAGCACGGTGGTGATTTATGTGCATGGCGTGCCAGAGGGTGGAGATAGTATGTCTCCACATGTGCTATCAACCTCGTATTTATTCACTCTGTTACCACAGAATAATGAAGTATGCCCCCGCTGCCGCACGCCGTTCCCATTTATATGTGGGTGTGGTCCCTATATGCGCTCGGCGGCCAGGGATGAAGGTAATGCGCTCCAGACGTAACGTCATTACACCTGATTTATCATTTATATACTTTGCTATGCATCGAAAGCAGCCGATCTCCAAGCTTGTAGATCCAAGTATATATCGGGCTTCAAAATAAACAGCTATGGTGCGCCGCTGGTCCAAATGATACTGACAGTGCATGTGTCATATGTTCCTGGCAGGCCAGCAAATGAAGCTGTCTCAACTTAATTTGCTCAAAGCACCAGGTATAGTATAGCTATAGGCTACAACCGCTGCTTATCCCAGAATGCACTGCATGGCCCCACACTACTAGGCTGTGTTGAATGGGAGCCAGTCAAAGTGTGCATGCTAATCATGTCTGTGATATTCCACATAATCGTATAATGCATGAGCATGATGACATGTGCGTGCTCGAGCTTAATTCTCAGATAAATGGAGCACTCGACTACCGCTATAGGGCTATATATCTTGCGCCATCCCTAAACTAATTTTTTTATATTTAAAAAAAAACATTTTAAAATGTTAGTTTAGGAATAAGGGGTAAGGCTAAAGTGCGCACAAGTGTGCTCAACAGGTGTGATTTGTCTTATTGCTTGGCCCCTGTTATCGCTGTTTGCAGTTATATTTATTAGTATTTTTGTTGTAACTATATTGCAAGCGAGCAAAATTAGTTTGCAATGGTTTTTGAAAATCTTATGTCCATACCTAACACTATGCCAAAATTCAAAAAGTAGCCTATAGTTACCAAGTGCATCATTTATGATTTTTTATATATTAAATCCCAGGGATTTTAGCTCATTGTAGCCACTGTGGGACGCCATCTTGAAAATGATATTTTTTCCTAAGATTTGTGTATGTTATTTAGCACACCTAATAGAGGGTGCGCATGCTTAAAGTGAATGGCACTTCGAGTGGAAAATCGAGTGGCAAAGCAACATGCAAAGTGAGTTTAACATTGTTTAATGTTATTTAATGAAATCAGATAGGACGTTTCTGTTTAGATGTATGGGCTGTCAAGGCCAGAAAGTAGTTTTTTGCCACTCAGTAGGCATTCCTGCGTAACTTCCGGGTTTGATGATGTCACGCGCATACCCTCTATAGTCTATAGTAACAGAATCCATTGAAAAATCTCTTTTATAAATTACGTTGGTTTTCAACCATACCTGTATCTAATATTTGAGTCTGTGCAAACGGACCACTAGGGAGCTTTTTGAAAACTTTATACCCATACCTACTGTAACACCACACCAAAATTCATAAACTATAGTCACCAAAAGCCAAATATTGGTGATTTCTTACGAGTTTGCCCCCAGCTATACCAATCTCCTTATTGAACCTATAGGAGAACTTAATAGAACCCCAGATATTGATGATATAGATATAAGTAACAGGTGAACAAGGGTTACATTTGCATGTTTGGAATTGTAACAGCTGAAATCAATAATATGCCAGTTTTCTGATAATTACCCGTGGGGCGCATTAAGTGAAGGTGGGAGTCGTATAGATATTTGAGTGTGAGAGAAAGGTGTCATTGAGTGGGAATAGCTGACCCGGACCCTCTGCCTGGAAGAAAGCCTATATCTGCCTCGCTGCACACCCAGGAGATGTGAGAGGAGGCAGCACATCGCTTCCCACATCAATACTTCAAAGTTCAAACCCTCTCTGCGCTGTGCTGCCATGACAGTCTGCAACAGAGGCTAATTGTGTTGGAGGTTTGCGGGCAGCCGGTGAATGGCTACGTGCCTCAGTTTCTTCATCACGTTTGTCTGAATTCTTTATCTGCTGGAAAGCAATTACAGCTCGATCAATGTCGGTTCAAAAGCTGTTGAACTATTTTATTTTATTTTACTTTATTTCCTCCCTCTGTCAATGTTTGGTATCCCAAAAGCCCCCCTGTTGCCAATCTTTTGACAAAAGACTTCCTCTCCGTAGTGGCACGGTGGCTCAGTCGGTAGCGCTGTCGCCTCATATTACAGCAGCGTACTCCTTACGCCGTCTTGTATCGTCTGGTGCTAGCAGTCAGATCTTGTCTCTTTTTTATACGTCTGTTGTACTGTAGCATGGCCTGGTTTATAGTATATAAGAACAAACTTTATAGCCAAATTAAGATCTGCGCTAAAATGCTTTCTCCTCCGTCATCATCACCCTTATGTGGGGTTGGTAAAAGGGCCTTTCTGTGTGGAGTTATAGATTATCTATAATGCCAGCCAGGGCGCCTTGTGACGGGGAAAGGAACCGGTTGGAATAACGTGTTCCTTCCACGCTCTATGTCCAACCGGGGAAACTCTTTCTCCCCACACTCTTACTCCCCTTTTCATGAATTTCATCATTGTCTGGTAATCTCATTAATTTCTTCTCTTTGGTCTCCTTCCCCTGTCTTTCTCTGAGGGATTTACCATAGAACCTTCGTCTTCCGCTGTTACTCTTGCCGAATCTGGCGTCTTTTAGATGTGAACACGCCAGGGGCGTAATAAGACCGCGGGAAGGAACACATAAGCCACAGTGTGGCCATATGTGATGGGCACGTTGCCTGTCTCACTGCGATGTTGACTATCGTGCGATAATGAGAGCGCAGCAGATGGCTTGGGTTGGGGGGATACAACACAAGCTAAATCTGACAATAGAACAAAAGTGTTGTATCGACGCCTCTTTCCTTTCTTTCTCCATTCCATTTCGTACTTTCTTCATGACAGTCCTCCTCCTATCTTCTAACGACTAACGCACTCCATATGGAGCTCTTTTCTACTCCTCCCTGACCTCCCTCTCACAGGTACACTCCGAGTCAGTGCTTCTCGGGAATGGTGTCCAAAGCACCGCCATGTGTCCTTGATGGGCCACGCAAGCCATATTATTTAATTCGTGACTATCAACACCAATTTAACCACTTTAACACAATAATACAGTATACACAATAGAAGCTCACTGCTATCATAGTTAATCAACTTAATACATTAATTCATTCATTAATTGACCTGGTATTGCCAGCATTTTCTCCCATGATTCATGTAGAGCTACGGTATTGGCGCTCGGCCACATTCATCCAAAACACGTATTTACGGTTTGTTGCGTGGTTATAAGAACACCGTGGCAACTGCCACAAAATATTTTCAGATAGTGGTCCGGGGCAAATACATCAGTTTTGGGGTCATGAAAACATTGCAGAAAAACAACTGCTATGCTATGCTCTATCTATCATTCCCATCACAATGCACACATTTTGTGGACAGTTTGAACCTAGAGACACCCGGTTGAAAGTTCAGGCCTTTACACTGCACTCTATGCTGATGTATTCGCTGCTGCAGCTGTTGCTTCGGTATATTATGCAAAACCTCCGCCACCCCAGCCTCCACCTGCGTTGGTTGGTGGGTCCCTGCATGCTATTTATTATTACGTTTCTGATGGTATGCTGCAGCAGAGAGCATTCCCAAGAGTAGAAGCATTCAACCATACCAGCCTAGACGAGTATGGTTCTACTAATGATTCATTGGAATCATTAGTAGATCTTTCAAAAGGTTTTATTCATTTAAATACATTTGAAAACATGTGAAATGGGATATTCTGCATGCATAATGAGTACTTTATACTCTTGATACTTATAAGTAGGCTACTTTTGATGCTAATGCCTTGCACTTTTACTCAAGTATTACAAGTGTTACGGACTTTTACTAATGGCGACGTATTTCTACATTGCAGTATTGAAACATTTTTAGTAAGAAATAAAAGCAAAACTAAAAAAACACCACTGGTAGCCGTGATATTTGTCGGGATGCAAGCTCTTCTACGAGGTTTTCTTTTGAAAAAACAGTGCTGCCTGGCGTTAATGAATTAGCCCCGCGACACTCTCCAACTTCCATCAAATTAAACTCATAACAGTAACAAGCTCTTATGCAAGTATGCATAAGTATGTTAATGTTGTTGTCGGAGCAGAAACCTTGATAGTACTGTATTTGTTTTGTTAGTTTTTTATATTAATGACTTGGAATGATTGTTATTGTCATCGTTATCATACTTGTGTGAATGTCCCTTTTAGAAGGAGGACAGACACACAGGTGGTGTCGACTCTCCCTCTGATCTCATGTGCGCATCTATACCAATTGCGGAGAAACTCCCACAAACAAACACTCTATAGGCCTATTTCTGTCTCGGCGTGAATAAACAAAATGCTCTGGAGAAAACAAAGTGCCTGTGGATGTCTGTTATGAAAAGATGGTTATTCCCTTTAATCATGCCGACACTCCACAGTCCCTCAAACAAATCAGTATGAAACCGCTCGATCTCTCATGCTCTCTCTCTCTCTCTCTCTCTCTCTCTCTCTCTCTCTCTCTCTCTCTCTCCTTCTCTCTCTCTCTCTCTCTCTCTCTCTCTCTCTGTATAATAATCCAAATCTAAAAAGTAACTAGTACTTTCATGCAGCCCAGCTATTTCAAATGCATTTAGTGTAGTAAAAGTAGAATATTTTCACGTGTAGTGGAGTAAGTTTAAGTTACATCCCTGCTCCAGTGCGAGTTCCGCTAAATGACAGCCTGGTTGTCAGGAGCTTTTAACGGCGCTAACCGATTTACGCTGCCAATTTGCAAGGTTTCTCATTTTAACACGTGGGGAAAATAACTTTTATACCTACAGCAGGGAATTAACTGGGATGACATTAAAATGCAATCACCCCTGCAGCATTGTTAGCGGCAGCATTTGACACACTCATTATTGGCTAAATTCCTCCAGCGGATTGATGCAGTCGGGTATAGAAACGGAAACCTTGTATCTCCATATTTAACTTTGTCTTTTTGTCAATGAATGCCATACTCTGTGTGGTATATCCTAACAATTATAACCATACATTGTATGTCTGAGCTATATTAAAGATTGTGTGCCGTGATTTTTGTACTTTTTCTGTTTTTCTTCCCTGTTTTCTATGTGTCTTTAGAGACCCCCATGGTGTGCATGGTTAGAATATTGAAATATGTCATCCCAGTGTATTTTTGGTTTCTTCCTGAAAGCTAAAAGCCTTTTGATTCAAAAGGCCCAATTGAAATGACAGTGATATTTTGACATCACAATATCATCCCCTCCCCTAACCACCCCCCACCTATCATACAACAACAGCTGTGGGTGCGGCTTCAGTTTTTTGAAATATTTCTCCTAGTATAATCTAGTATAGTAATCTAGTATCTAACATTTTTAGATCCTTACTATACTTTCATTAAAACCCTTGTTTGCAGACCAAAATGAAAACTGTTCATTTGAAATGTTATTGCGATATTTCATACAATCGAAAATTAATCAAACAAATTCATCATTCAATTCAAAATCAATCAGTGCATTGCCTTCCAGATTACAAATGAAGAGAACATAGCAAACCTTGATCTTTTGTCCCTTATTCAGTTCATAAAAGTATATTCCCTTCCAACGCAATCCAGTAATTTCCAACACAAAACCACAAATCTTCTGGTAACCCTCAACACACATTGCATAATAAAACATATTACTCTATTTCATGATCCAGAAGATTCATTTTTTCGTTTTAAGCCGTTTCTGTTCATAATAGCCATATAGCCACTATCATCTTAATTTTGAGCAAGCTTCCAAATTCTAATTTGGATTACGGTGTCTATAGGCTTTAAATATATTTTTTTGTCAAACCACACCAAACACTCTTTCACACTCAAAATGGGGTGACACATCGTGACATCGAGTTCACACAATTCCACCGCCCTGCCATTTGCACAAACCACCAACACCCCCGGTCTACCCCTTCTTCCAAGCAGGTGTTGTTGTTCCTCGACGGAGAGCTAGAAACGTAGCCGCTATAATTAACTGGCTGGTTGTCTCAATGTTTGTCAGCTGTGTTACTGTGTCAACACGTTACCTTTTACAGGCACAATCTAAGAAGCTGTGGGAAGTGTCACGTTGACACCTGTGTGTGTTCGCCAGCTTTGTGTGTTATAGTGTGTGTGTGTGTGTGTGTGTGTGTGTGTGTGTGTGTGTGTGTGTGTGTGTGTCTGGTCTTTATGTGCTCATGTGCGTGTGTTTGTCTGTCTTTGTGTGCAACGTTATGTCTTTCTGGTGGCGGTCAGTGAGTCCTGGGACAGCGCAGAGGAGTAGATAAGATAAACCGTTATTGATCCCGGAGGGACATTCAGGTGTCATACACTGAAGCAGCAACGGCAACAAGGTTCAAACACAGGCGAGGTACAGATTGTAGTACTAGTGAAACAATAAAAGCCAAGATCATTGTGATAAAAACATATAGTTTTGAGTCCCTCCTATGCCCAGCTTTGTGTGTTTGTGCGACGATTTGATTGGCTGAGCACTGGATTGAATTATATAATATAGAGCTTTTGTCCCCACACGTCTCAATATTTGCCATTGACAATGCAAGGAGAAATTAGGTTACATTTCCGCCAAATGTGACGTAAATTAAACATCAACAATTTAATTATCATTAAGCAAATCTAAAAACTTTAACGTGACATGGGCAGGTGTCTATACTGTTCATCCAAGGACACATTCCATTTCCTCATGATTATAATCCTGTCTGCAGCGTTTTGTAATCAGTCTGTTTACTGCCACCTTCAACAGAGTTTGACAGAGGTTATTCACCCTGTTCTGATTGTCTGTTTACAAAATAACTCAAGCATGTCTGGGGGGAAAGTGTCACCTCGATGTTCCGTTCTTTAATTATTATCTTCAATTTTTTGAGGGACGCTATCCCCTCCTATATAAGCTGTGAGTCTGCAAACACAAACATTGAAGACAAAAGTGTAAACACAAACATTGAAGACAAAAATGTGTAAACACAAACATTGAAGACACAAGTGTGTAAACAAATGCAAACATTGAAGACAAAAGTGTGTAAACGCAAACATTGAAGACAAAAGTGTGTAAACACAAACATTGAAGACAAAAGTGTGTAAACACAAACATTGAAGACAAAAGTGTGTAAACACAAACATTGAAGACAAACGTGTGTAGTTAAGAATACATTGTACCTTTCACCTTTCATTACATATGTTGAACAATGTTCTGTATATTTTATATAGTACATATATTTCATTTGCCTTATTGGTAATATGTAGTTACATGTTTCATCTGTTGCTAGTTCTCATTGAAACACTGCGTGTTACTCAGAATAGATCCTGCTCACCGATTGGCTAGTAAGTAGGGACATTTTGCTAGACCCAACCTCTCAGGAGGGAGGGAACTTTAAACTTTCATCCGTATAAAAACCTATGCTTTGTATTTATCAGTGTGCTCACATTTATCTGCTGATTCAAACGAGTAGATGCTGTGACTCCATCCATCGTGGGGTTTTTCCCATGACCGCCTTGTACCCGAGAGTCTTTTGGTTATTATAAACTTGACTCAACTAATAGACTGGAGAACTGCTTTGCCGTGACTTATTTTGCCTGTCTGCTCCTCAACGCTGTTCACAGTATAGAGACGCTGATTTCAGATATACTTAATATGTCTAACCAAGGTATGCCCCTAGAGAGACGGTTAAACACAAAGGAGCCAACCCAGGGAAGGAGAGATTACATTGAACCCTTCCCTTCATCAAAATAATTATTGTATTTTGGCATTAAGCTGGAGGTGCTCGTTACTCAAAGTGACATCTTTCATTGAAAAACTTTGAGTACATCCAACCATCACGGAAATATGTGGCATGGCAGAGTGGTAAGGAGGTAGAAAAAAAGAATAAAGGAAGGTGCCTAAAATGACTGAGAAAGGGGAAAGCCAACAGGAAAAAAAGATAAATGGAGATGAAAACAAAACAAAGCCATGATTTTCTTTTCTCTCAATGCCAGCGTTGGGAGGGAAAAGAGTGAGACAGTGAGAGATGGGGAAACAATCTCGTTCCTCATGTTTTTAAAAGCTGAGCTTTGCAGTCTGCGGCTTCAGTAGGCGTACTGCAATATGTCATTGTGCTTTCCGTATCACGTCGTGTCCTTTTCTTTATGAGCCAGGGTTTTTCATGAAATGACAAGGGAAGACAAATACGTCTTCTCCGTTCTGTGTTCATGGAGGATTTGGTCCTCTTGAGGCCAGGTCTTAAGAACATTGAGTTTAAAAAATAAAATAAACCACTGACATTGTAGGCCTACTACTACATTTCCGGTCAGTTAGTTCAGTATCTATCTATCTATCTATCTATCTATCTATCTATCTATCTATCTATCTATCTATCTATCTATCTATCTATCTATAACAGTGTGGATAAAAATACAAATCCAAAATAAAGCAAACTATTTGGGCATTATTGGATGTTACAACCCAATAATGTCTAGGGGTAATTGTTGGAGTATAGTACCGTTTTGAAAGGAGGAGGAAACCAGGTTACAATGCGAGTATTTATTTACAAAATAGATTAAATTAATTGAGGAAATCCTGAATGTTTACAGAATACTGTATATGAATCAAACTAAAAATAAATTATTCTTAAAGTAATCCCTAACCAAATTAACAGTCCTTTTCCGAAGGGACAAAACTTATATCAGACGTTAATTGGGTCAATAAAGACAATTTAGCGACGAGCGGGTGGGAGAGAGAGCACTCATGTGGCTGTCTCCCCCCCAACCAGGGGTGAATCCCCGGCTGACGAGCCGGCCTCCCTCCATGAGATCAGATCAACATAATATGTCAGAACAGGTCAGCTCCATATATATATCCAAGGGTTTGATGAGGTCGGATCAAAATGTGGAATGAATTCTGTACTGGCCATAATATGGAGCGTGTCTTGAATATCTTGTGTCTTGACTACTTCTATTAAAACAGAAAAATCACACCCGTGTGAAGTGAGGGGCGCTCTTATCATCATACATCATCATGACGTAAAATAGACACTATAATGTCTATTTGCTCAGACACTAGGACATCATATTCTCCATTCATTGTCAATGGTAATTTAATGTTTGTGTAGGACAAAGTTTGGACACACACAAAAGCTCGCCCCTCAAAAAGGTTAGTGACCTCATTCAAATATTTAAAACGTAATACTGGCCCCTGGTGGCCTCCACCTTCCTCGGTGCACACACTTTCACATCCTCCACCCCGTGGCAAATGTGTCATGTGTTGCTCTTTGGATTGTGGGGACATGACGGTATGAATGAACACGTACACTCTATATACTTAGATTAATAGAGAAAATAGCAGATCTACAGTAGCCTGGATTCCAGCCTTGTTCGTTGCGTTTCAGCTGATCTGAAAGTCAAGTGCCATTTCAGACCCGCGGAACGCAGGAAATCAGGCTGGAACCCAGGCTAGATCTACAGGTATATTTCAGCTAACAACGTTGTGATCTGGTAGGTCTGATATTTCAATATTAAAAATATATATTTTAATATAAATATAAATATGTATGAACCTTTTTTTTTTTAATGAACCATGTCAGGGTTAATGTGGTCGACATGTCAATATCAAAAATAGAAGTCTGCACACAGTAATGTAAAGCTCCCTGTCAAGGCTTTATTATAGATTAATGTTTCAACACAGAACGTCTTCATCAGAATGTGGTGTATGTCCCATCAATCAGTATCTGTCTTGCGATGCATACTGTCTAGATTTTCTTATGTTAATGTAACCCCCACATTTCATTCGTATTCTCGTCAGGTGTAGATTAGAAGTACGCAAATTTTCTGTTTACCGCTTTGGTCACGTAACGCTGCGGCTCAGCCAAGCTGACATGCACTCAACAATTGCCCATGTGTATTAATGTGTGTATTAATTTATACTGTATACTGCACAGCTAGAGGACTATCACTGATCCCTAGCTGCCTGTGAGTTGTGCAATTAACATGAATGTTTAATATGTTGCTGTCAATCATCTTGAATTAATTAAGAGTACTCCACTTTGGTCGTTACCTGGCAACTAGCCTCGGAAACCCAGACGTTTTATTTACCTGGCAACTAACTAGTCAATCACGCTCGGTTCTTTGTTGAGTGAAATGAACAAAAGTGAACTTTTATAAACTGTGCCCGGCATGTGTCATGGCACCGGCCTACTTGGAAACGATGCAAGCTGGGGACAATGCAAATCGGGACTATACCCACCCTAGTATGCAATACCGTTATTTATTATATCCGTTGTCATAGCAACCGTTTTGACTGTCTGTCCGTCTGAAGACTGAAGAGAGTGTCTGAAGAGTGCAAAGTATTCAAATGGCAGGTGTGGGGAATAAGGCTGGGGTTGACATGGCAATCAATTGGCTCATGGCAGAGCCTGGAAATCGGACAGGTGTGATCAATAAGGGCCTTTCTCAGACCCACCTCTCTCCCATTGTTTATATTACTTGCGCAAGCAGAGCGCGCAAGTAATAACTTCGCCCGGTCTGTGTGCACCGTGCCAGCCAACCCGCCACTTGATGCGTATGCAAATAAAACAGCAAATTTGTGCCTGGTTTGCTGGGACCAGATTACATAAATGACCATATGTCTTACGTCATCATTTAGAGCTAGTCATACGTATACTATATACATAATCAGTAAAATAAAATAGCAAATTGTGCCTGATTTGCTGGGACCAGAGTATATGGTGTGTATATGTATGACTAGCTCTCAATGATGACGTAAGAAATATGGTCATTTATGTAATCTGGTCCCAGCAAACCAGGCACAAATCTGCTGTTTTATTTTCATACGCATCAAGTGGCGGGTTGGCTGGCACGGTTTTTGTCGCAAAGTAACCACAGTATACCGCTAATCAACTTACAACTACATACTCTCTATATAGTATATGTATAACTGCTCTCAATGATGACGTAAGTAATACAACATTATTATGTGTATTTCTTATATAGATAGAAACTTGAACCATACTTAATAATACTAGGTGTTTACATGCATAAAGTAGGTAGGTAGCAAATAGTTACACCTAATAATTCGACATTTCAAACGTTCCTTTACAGAGATACTGAGATTTGACAGTTTATAGCGGTCGAAAGTACTTGCGTGCTCTGCTTGCGCACTAGTTAGTTATGGCCTACTAGTGTGGACAGAGTGCAGTTCTATTTTTATTTATGGAGCACCAATCAGCAACCAATTCAAATACTGTCTCAGCAGAAATTTGTAAATGGCTACACAATGGCACAACCCTTGGTTTTATGCAGGCCTGCTTTTTTATTCAAGTGATGAACAGTGAAACATTAAAACAAATGAGTGAATAACTAATACTTCAAAAAAATATTTATTTTTAAAATCTTAATTGTTATTACTTTTTTTTAAATAGCCAAAGGGGGGGGGGAATAAATGAAAACCATGACATTTCACCTCTGTCTTGTTTTCACTTGCTGCTTCCTGAATATCAGGGACCAAGTTATTTTCACAACATCATTAAATAATATGTATAATCTGCAGTGGTGGGATATATGATCATTTCTTTGTCAGAGCTCTGTTATCTGAATGGTCCCTCGGTTATAGACCCTACTGGAGAAGTATAGTAGGCTACTCTTCCACGAGCAGCAGCAGAGAGAGGAGCACAGCTGACAGCAATCAGATTAGTTAGGGAGGGAAGCTCATAACTGGGATTGAGCATTTGGTTTATATTTCTTTAAAAATAATCATAACTTTTGACAGGAATGTGCTAGAGACTTACTTTTTTTGGGACAGACTCGTACATTAAATGCTCTACAAGTGGGGGGCTGGTTTAATCATCTCGCGGGCCCTATATTTGACATGGCTGAAGTAGGCGCTCCAGTGAATTGGTAGACACTCCCTAACCAGACTTCAAGCGCTCTTTAAGGTAGCCACGCCCCCCCTCCCCCTCCACACACACACACACACACACACACACACACACATACATGGGCTGCAAACTTATGTTTGTTATAGTAAACAGAGTGAAAAATATAAACAACTTATAATGTAACTTTGCACTCCATGAAGTGGAGTAGTTTGGCGTGTTAGGAAGTGAAAACTGCTCAGTCACAAGTGTATGACAGCTTGAAAGAGAACAACAAACTGGTGGATTTGTTTTCATTCTGCAGGTGAGTTAGCTACCTATGCTAAGTGAGCATTAACGTGCATGGGTGCATGCGTTCGTGTGTGTGTGTGAGAGAGAGAAAGAGAGAGAGATAGATAGATAAGGGGGGGGGTGAAATAAACAAACAAAGGTGCTTGAAGTGCTGTGTGCACAAAGTGTTATGCTAAGCATTAACGTGTGTGTGTGTGTGTGTGTGTGTGTGTGTGTGTGTGTGTGTGTGTGTGTGTGTGTGTGCGTGTGTGTGCGCTGTGCGAAGTTGGAGGTTGAAATGAAAAAAAAAAAAAAACGGGTGCATTAAGTGCTGTATGTGTGCATATACATAAATAGAATAAATACAGACACAATGTTTTGTTTGGGGTGTCACAGCACCAAATCATTCTTCTTAACTGTTTACCAATGATGGTTTAAAGGAGAATTCCATGCTAGAAGGCTTTCTTACTTTTCTTTGTAGTTGTTACGTCCCCACCAAATAGGTCCAGGTGTTATTTTCTTATTTCTTATTTCTTATTATTGGCTATTTCCCCTACCATAAACCCCCAATGAATTGAATTGAATTGAATTGAATTGAATTGGGCATTGGGGTGTTGTGCTATAATTTGCTTATTTCCATTGCTCAAAAAAAATCATAATGTAAATAGTATCGCAAGCGGCACACTTTACTACTTATTTCGATGGAAATAAAAAATCCAACCCCCATTGTGGGCTTATATATGGGGAAATAGCCAATACTTCTACTCAAAGCTTATATCTCTCTCTCAACCTGCTCCACAGGTACACGGGCCAGGGTGACGACCCCAGATCCCCAAGATCAGCTTCTTCTCAGCCCTGACATGCTGTTAATGCTGGACCCTATAGAGCCCTGACATGCTGTGGATGCTGGAACCTATAGAGCCCTGACATGCTGTGAATGCTGGACCCTATAGAGCCCTGAAATGCTGTGAATGCTGGACCCTATAGAGCCCTGAAATGCTGTGAATGCTGGACCCTATAGAGCCCTGAAATGCTGTGAATGCTGGACCCTATAGAGCCCTGAAATGCTGTGAATGCTGGACCCTATAGAGCCCTGACATGCTGTGAATGCTGGACCCTATAGAGCCCTGACATGCTGTGAATGCTGGACCCTATAGAGCCCTGAAATGCTGTGAATGCTGGACCCTATAGAGCCCTGACATGCTGTGAATGCTGGACCCTATAGAGCCCTGAAATGCTGTGAATGCTGGACCCTATAGAGCCTATGCCCTAAACCCCTGACCACGACATGCTGTGAATGCTGGACCCTATAGAGCCCTGAAATGCTGTGAATGCTGGACCCTATAGAGCCTATGCCCTAAATCCCTGACCACGACATGCTGTGAATGCTGGACCCTATGGAGCCTATGCCCTAAACCCCTGAATGCTGGACCCTATGGAGCCTATGCCCTAAACCCCTGAATGCTGGACCCTATGGAGCCTATGCCCTAAACCCCTGAATGCTGGACCCTATGGAGCCTATGCCCTAAACCCCTGAATGCTGGACCCTATGGAGCCTATGCCCTAAACCCCTGAATGCTGGACCCTATAGAGCCTATATGCTCTAAATCCCTGACCACGACACTACAGCAGAATGCTTGTACAGTACGAAACATCCAGACCAAGGCTGAGTGAGAAGATCAGGCAGCCAGGAGAATGAGGCTGGTTGGGGGCCATTGATACTGGGAGGAGAGTACTGCATGGCCAGCTAGCCAGCCAGATGTATGGAGGATGGAGATGACTGGAGTCTGGAGAAGCTGCTGGAGGTCTCATCATGAACTGGAGAGAGAGCCACAGTTTTCCCCTGGCATCACTACAACTAACAAGTGGAAGAGTCGATGGCTCCAGGTATGAACTTAGTTTTTTGCTTCTTGGCTGCTGCTTGTGTTTTTAATGCGTGTGTGATTCAAGCTGGTGTGCTAGTGCTGGGACCCGTTGACCGGGTGGTGTAGTGCTATTGCTGTCATTTTGGGACCCGTTGACCGGGTGGCAATGACACTGTTTCTGGCTCTGGAGTTGAATGCTAGTCATCATGTGAATCTAGAGTGTGTCTGTTGTGTTGTATCTGCCGTATGTAAGTTCAGTTGTTGTAACAGGGAACAGTATAAATGTGTATGTGGCTCTTGATCACTTCAATAATCCCATGAGTGAATTAGCTATTTCCATTTGGTTGGAGATAGAGCTTTTGGGCTTTGACATAACAGCCATCAATTCCAATGGTTCATTTTCAATAGAAGACTGATTGACATTAGTTTATGTACGTTGTTTCGTGGTAGCTGAGGTTTGTTGTGAGTCGTTGTGACAGGGTGGCTGTATTGGCATGGTGGCAAAGAATGTCCCTATGTAGGTCTTTTCTATCTATCTATCTTTCTTTCTTTCTTTCTTTCTTTCTTTCTAGTCCATGGACTTTATTGTTTGTTTAGGGCACTACATGGCAATGTAAGACATCATGTAAATAGTTGTATTTGCTACTCTTGTTTCTCTGCCTGTCGGTCGAAAGTACTTGCGCGCTCTGCTTGCGCACTAGTAGGCCATTTATGGCCTACTAGTGTGCAACAAGCAAGTATGCACTCGGCAGAGTGCAGTTCTAGTTGTGTTTTAGTTTTAAAGATTGCCGCAGCACCAGGAGGGGGTGGCTGTACTGGGCTGCGTTCACACATTCAAGACACCCGGGTGTCTTGTGTCTGTCTTGTGTCTGTGTGTAATGGCCGCTCCAATGCATTTCCAATGGAAGCCCATATGGTTTGACCAAACATGTTGTTTGATGGGGGGGAGGGGGGGCAGAACACACCCATCAAAGCTGTGTTCAGACACAAGTCAGGTGTCAGACACAAGGTCTGTGTCTGACACAGACCTTGTGGTCAGTAAGGCCGTATTGGTGAATTTGGGCCCTGTCCATTTCTTGATCAAGAATCGCTGTTATCGTCGCATTGGGGGAAGCTCACTCCCAATGATAGACAGAGAGGCAGGAATGTAATGCACATGCACACGTTGAGTGTTGAGTCATGTTTATACATGATACTTATCTAGTATTGTGCGTGCATACTCATACATAAGTGTATGCACGCAACGCACGCACGCGCGCACGCACACAGTCACACACATGCGTACACAAAGACATGCTGATGGATGTCGATTTCTTGTCCACGTTTTGTTGACAGCCTCATCAAAAATGCTCTCACAACTCCTCCGACGTTTGAGCTCTGTTAAAAAGAATGCCCAGTGGAGAAAACAAATTGCATGGATGTTTCTCTCTTTCATTTTACAACATGCAGACTCTTGGTTATGTATGACTCTCAGTTCTGCTCCTCCATTGATGCCATCGCATGTCCTTACCCTGTCGGCTCATTCTGTTTCAGCTTGTTTAATATTTTCACGGACGTTGTCATATACCAACTAATACAACGGGAGTGTTTTGTATTTATTCTTTATTATCTATAATACACAAAGCTCCAGGGATTGGAGAGCTCTCTATCATACTCGCACGCACGCACCGACGCGCGCGCACGCGCACACACACACACACACACACACACACACACACACACACACACACACACACACACACACACACACACACACACACACACACACACTGAGATAGTGAGGCTTGTTTTTTGGTTTTATTTTCTCATATGGCATTTCAATTTCAAACAGTGTTTTGTTATACCCACGCCTCGTTCATATTCACTCTGGAAAGCAAACAGTTGAAACGTTTTCAGAACGCAAAGAAATGCCACACTCAATACTCAACCCCCACCGAACTTAACAAGAGGGGCCACATCTGATGGAAGTGAGGGTAAAAACAAAACAAAACAACAAAAATATGGGTCGCTGTTTGGGATTCTGAGACTATAACTCTCTCAGACTGTTTGTTTGCTAAATAGATCAAAGACGAGCGCACCCCATGAGCGTCCCCCCCCCCGTCCCCCGTCTGACAATTCTATTTCTTTGTTTTTTGCTTCCATGCATCAAGTGCAGGGCAGGCGTGTAGGCCTGCTTGAAAGAAAACGTGAAATGAGATCATTTCCGCATGCTCTACTTGCGTGTCACCATTATGTTGCATTGTTGTAGTAGGCCTACTACACTATATGCAGGGGGCGTACAGGGTTGAAAAGCCATGTCACGACTCCCCTCGCGTGAAGTACAAAATCAGCCAAGAACACACCCTTACCTTACAAAATTATTATTAACTCATAGTTAGAATTGGCAAAAATAAGGAAGAATTATAAAGACACAGAAGTATCGTTGCTAGCTCATGGCAGGCTTATTTGGCATGACTGTGTCACTGTATTAGTATCCTCGTCTTTGAAATGCTCTTCAAACTGCTGGCTCCCACTGCTATAATCTCTTCCTCCCTCACCCTATTTCCATCGCCTATTGCATTGCCTCTCTTTTCTCGCTCTCTATGATGCCAGCACACAGCTTGATGGATCTCATCTCACTTCGCCATGCCAGGCCAAATTAAAAACCTAGACTGATAGATATACCTCCATATAGGAGACTTTATCCTACTTTGGAAAGTTGACAGCAGTATTTCAATGTTTTTTTTGCATTCATAATAGTACAAAATACATTTGCGACAAGTAGCAGCAATTTATTCAAATGTAATTGAATTAAAGCTGCTCTGTTTATATTACATTATTTATAGTGCAGAGGTCATTTGCTATATAAACAGTGTACACACAATGATTTGTATTCCTTAAGGTGCTTGTATTCCTTTTGACATCCTCCTCCTGTCACAGCAGCTCACAAATCTTGCTGCTTGTTGTTGTTCTCATGTTTTCAAACTCTCCTTGGGTGATCGTAATCCACGGGAGATACAGTATGTCTGTGATGACTTGGTAGGCTACAGTACATGCAGACGGTTAGGAAGTGTAGCTCAGTCTCTATACCTCGTTTTGTGTGCAGTGGGTGCATATAGTCTGTCTTCTCTTAGGAGCCAGGTCTGCCTATATGGCGGCCTTTCTCAATCGCAAGACTGCGTTTACTGAGTCTATATTAGAGTTAATGTTTTCCTTATTTCTGGATCAGTTACAGTGCTCAAGTATTCTGCTATACTGTGTATTCTCTGGTTTGAGCTATATAGCATTCCATTTTGCCCTGGTTTTGGGTAGATCTTTTCCAGTGTGTAAGATAGCTTTCTTTTTGTATTCTTATGATTTGGTGTAGTCCCGTTAGTTTTATGTCTGGTGGTTGTGCTTGCGTTAGTCCCAGAACTATAGCTGGACGAGGGGACATCTTTCCAGGCCCGGGATAAGCTGTGTGTGAGGACCTTTTGTGGAGCGTGTCTGGTTCACTTTCCTTCAGGTGGTTATAGAATTGCAATGCTCTCTTTTAGGTTTTGATAATTAGTGTATACCGTCCTAATTCTGCTCTGCATGCGCTATTTGACGTTTTCCGTTGGATGCGGAGAATGGATTTGCAGAGTCTCAATTTGGTGTTCATCCCATTTTTCAGGTTCTTGAATCTTGATCGGCAAGTGGGCCCCAGACTTCGCAACCATAGAGATAAATGGGTTCTATAACAGAGTCTAGTTTCTTTAGCCAGATTTGTATTGGGATGTTTAACTTAATGTTTCTTCTGATAGCATAGAAAGCTCTTCTTGGCGTGTCCCTCAGCCTCATTTACAGCTTGTTTGAAGTTGCCTGTGCTGTCCGAGGTAGATATAGTTCTTTGAATGTTCTAGTGTAGTTGTGTTTACTACAAATTGTTGGTGCTGGGGCTAGATCTTTTTTTTGGAATATCTTAACTTTAGTTTTCTTTAGGTTAATGGTCAAGGCCCATGTCTAGGAGAAAGTGTGCAGGAGATCAAGTTGCTGTTGTAGTCCTTCTTTGGTTGGAGATAGCAACACCACACCAGATCACCTGCGAAAAGTAACCTCCGAACCGCCGATCTGGTTAACACCACGGACAGCGCATTCGTTTCTGAGAAAAAAGTGTGTAAAGGTGCGGGCTAAAACAGAAGCTAATGGCTATTGAGAAACAAAAGCAGTGCCGTTGTAACTGCTTTGGCAACCGTGCATATAGCAACCGGAGTGGTTCCAAAAATGAAACCCATGAGCGAGGCAATGCTATAGCGATATCAAACGCCTTAAGACGAGCCTGCTCGTCATCTGTACCCAGCGTCATTCATTTATAGGACAGGTATACTCGCCATACGGATCCAACGAGTTAAAAAATAATTGGACTCAGGCTACAACCCTGCCTATAACCCCATGGCCTTGGGAGAAGAAGTCTCTGCGTTTTCCATCAATCTGTACAGCACTTGTTGTTGTTGTTGTACATTGATTTTACGATGTCATAGGTTTGTCCTCCATTGCCTCTCTCTCTCTCTCTCTCTCTCTCTCTCTCTCTCGCTCTCTCTCTATATATATATATATATATATATATATATATATATATATATATATATATATATATATATATGCGAGACCAGAAACACCCAGTGACTCCATGTAACAACATAACACTGATGATTGTGCATCAGTAGATGTTTCATTATACTATATATAACTTCAGCTGTTTGATATTTAAATTTAAACATTGAGTAAAGAGAGGGTGCTGTGGCACTGCCAGAGTCAACATTTAACTGCACATATAGGTATATGAGCATGTGACAATGAATCTTCCAATCTTGAACCTCAACTTTTGACACAGTCACAGTGGTGCACTGTGGGATGGCATGGTGCATTGTACTGTGGCGGGTGGGTTGCGGTGGTGGGTGGCCATGAGGGCGGGTTGAGGGAAGGTGGCAGCAAATGAAGTTGGCAGCAAATGAAGTATATTGTTTCCTCCTGCTCACAGTAATGAGCAGGCCTTTGGAACAGGCGCGCTCCTCATGTGTCGCCACAAACGGAACGTTGTTATTGTACACAGGCAGGCTCATTTTCAACCACGTCCCGTCGCCAGAAACAGTACAAAATTGGCCAAGAACCCATCCCTGACCACAGACACATTACTGTGTGACACGTTCTGATTTAGCCATTTGTTTGGTGATGCATGGAAACGAGGAATGGCTGCATTAGTGTCCATGTGGAAAGCCGTTCATGACCTGCGGGGGCCATGAACAGCGGGAAAAAATAAGACCTTTTCATAAAATGGATAAGTATAGTTGGTAGCATAGTTGGTAGCTCATCCAGGCCCCATTTGTCACCGTATTAGCATCCCCGTCTTTGAAAATGCGGTTCCAACTACTGTCTCCTATGCTCCTCTCTCTCTCTCTCTCTCTCTCTCTCTCTCTCTCTCTCTCTCTCTCTCTCCGTTTCTTTCGCTTCTCACATTGCCTGACCCTCATTCTTTTCCTTCTAATTTAGCATTTCGCTATCGGGTGCCAGCGCGCATGCAGCTTGCCTGTCCTCGCGTGCCATTGCCAGACAAAACTACAAACCAACAGTGTCTGGTTGAACATGACAGGATAGCTTTCTTCAGCAGTCTGCGACAGCCTGGAAAACAACGGAGAGCACGCGGCCAACAATCTCGACTTTCGGATGTGTGGCGGCCTAGGCGTGTGGGTTGCATGCACATCACGGCAGTCCAGGCTGACATGTCACGGTGGATGTATTATGCTTTTAGAGCATATGCGTGGTCATCATATCTACCTAACTAAGATGCCAAAACAATGGCACATTTTAAAATGTTGTTTATTTTTTATATCAAAAGTCCATGCTAATCCAAATGTAGTTATTCCTTTGAACGAAAATGTGCTGCGTGATGACCTGTTGACTGAGGCCCGCAGGAATGAAAATGAATCTTGATTTCATGCATTCACCTGCTTGATATCCTCCAACACAGCTGATTCTGATTTCAGAACTACTCTGTTTTTAATCTCATTCGAGAGGACATCAAGACAGCGTACTTAATCAGCACGCCAAAATATGTATCTGAAAACATTCTAGGTTAGAAATAAGCCACGTACACAGTCCTACTACATGCGTTGGTGGCCGACTGTCTCTCTTGTAAACAAACAGACTCCACGTCACGCACAGATGTATAGTGGGATGAAGGGATTGATCCCTAGGGGATCTGATTGGTTCAGAAACACAGAGGCTTCCGCTTCAGACCACATTATCTCAGATTCTGATTTTGCTATTTGTTTGGTGACGCACGGAGATGAGGAATCGCTGCATTAGTGCTATTCATGACCTGCGGGGGGACGACAGCAGGACAAAATAAGGCATTTTCATCAAATTGGATGACGGAGAGGTATATTACCTATGGCTCATCCAGGCTTCATTTTGGCACGACTGCGTCACTGTATTAGCATCCTGGACTTTGAAATGCGCTTCCAACTGCCAGCTACCACTCTGCTCATCTCTCTCTCTCTCTCTCTCTCTCTCTCTCTCTCTCTCTCTCTCTCTCTCTCTCTCTCTCTCTCTCTCTCTCTCTCTCTCTCTCTCTCTCTCTCTCCCTATCTCTTCTCTCATTGACTCTCTTTTTCTTCCCCTTTCAGTTTCTCTTGCTCTATCTTGGTCACTCTCTGATGCCAGCACGCAGCTTGCCAGTCCTCTCGTCTGTCTAGTTTATTTTCACTCTCTAAAAGATGACGGATGAAACATAGAGGGGGGTGGAGGAAGAGAGAGAGAGATGGAGAGAGAGAGAGAGAGAGAGTGAGAGACACGGGAACTGAGGGAGAACCTTTTTGAGCAGCGACAGCTTGGAAACCTGCGGAGAGTCCATCGCCTCCAATCTGAGCTTTCGGAGATGTGCAGCAGTGCACTGTGGGAGGCCGACATGGCGCAATGTATACTGTGGGTGTGTGGTGTGGTGTTGGTGGTTGGGTGGGGTTTATTTTTGGGTGGTATTTAGCTGATACTTTTCAGCTAAATGGGAAAAAAAAGAAGAAGATAAGTCTCGAGCTCAGCTGGTTAATAATGAAACACTTTTTTCTTTCGTAGAATAGCTCAAATAGTCGTTCTATACAAGCTCACAATACCGGCATCGCAACGCGCTGTGCGAGTTTGCACTCGTCTGTTATTCTCCGCTATACTTTTGTGCGACACTGTCATACGACAAAGTAGGCCATATACATTTTCATTTATGAAGAAACATAATAAAGTGGAAACACATACACTGTATATAGATATGAGGTTTCTGTCCAGCAGCTGGCAGGGTGTGGAGTATATTGTTCCCTCCCATTCCCACTGTAACGAGCAGGCCTTTGGAACAGGCTGGGGAAATTGGTCCCATGTGGGCCTATCCCTTCGCTCATCCATGCATATCAAATGTAAGCGTAGATATCTGCCGCACGCACATGCACACGCGCACGCACACACGCACACCATGACACGACACACAAAGGAGGCAGGAGTCCTTGTATCCCCTTGTGTATATGAACACGGAGGATGGCCAGTATTTCTCCGGGCCTAATTACATGGCCCTCGCACCATTCTTGTCATTGGTAACAAATAGTGATAGATGATGGTACACTAGATCGGCCATTAGCGAGCCCAGACTCAGGCCTAACCTTCCATGATAAGCCTGCCGCTCCACTCCCATTCATTTAACCCATTCTGACCCGGGAACCCGTTTTGGTGTTAGCATCATGTTATGCTATTGAAAAATAGCAGATCTACAAGCTCATAGCGCGCCACCGAGTGGCGCGCTACGAGCTTGTAGGTCTGCTATTTTTGAAAAATCGAAGAGCGACTGACATTTTTTTTTAGAATCTGATCTCAGGTCAGAATGGGTTCATCAGACCAGTGTGTGGTGACCAGTGGAAAACCTCGTATATGAATCTGATCTCGGGTCAGAATGGGTTAAGCCCCTGTACTACCTCTTGACACGGGCGTTCATCGACTGCAGACCCTGCTGCGTCTGTAATGGGGCGCCCGCCTGATGCTTCGTTCGCACTCCCGCCATTAATAATAAGGGGGGGGGGAATCTGAAGTCGTCCTCGTGAAAATCAGGTGTGCCGCGAGTTTATTATTTTATATGGTGCGATTTGAGTGGGCAAAATGAGCACATGAATAACCCATGTGGTGGTAAATCACCCCCCCTCCGTTTCATCTATTTATTTGTGGCGCGACAGGACATGAAATATTAACTTGCAACGCCTGTGCTGAAATATGTATTACGGAGAGTTAAATATTTAGCCGCGACAATCCCCGCGGCGGGAGTCCCTTTTCTCTGCTTAGGCGTCGTGTTTGGCCGCGAGCGGGGGGGAAGGAGGAGGGGCCCCCGCCGGTGCACGCGCTGGCACACGGGGGGTCCCCCGCGAACCCATTGACTGACCGCGCTCGCCGCTATATTATCGCATGCTATATAGGTGTTAGCTCGCGCTGTGAACCTTGTATTCCACGGAGGGCCGTGCTCATTGAAAGAGCGAGAGTTCAACAGCCCACACGCTGAATACATGAATCTGTAGTTTGTGTGTGTGTGTGTGTGGGGGGGGGGGGGGGGACTGGGGAGAGACTTTGAAGGCTCACGACGTGAGTCGGCTCGATACTATAGGTTAAATGCAGCCTTGACCCGCTGAGTTCCACATACGCAGTATACGCGCACATGCACGCACACGCACGCACACACAGGCGCATACACACACCGACGCACGGACGCACGCTCGCACGTCCGGCCCTCTCTGACTTCACCAGGCGCTGAAACACTCATTCACGCATTCATCACAAAGGGGGCGAAGGTGGCGGAGGCAGAATGCCAGATCTATGTTTGTGTTGGCTGCAGGCCAGGGGCATATAGTTTAGAGACCAGCAGGATTACTGCATGTTTTTTGTGACTGTATACCTACCCTATAGGGGACACGGGGAGGAATACAAAACAACTCGCCCCTTTATACCAACTCGCCCCGGTTGGTTTGGGCTTCATTGGCACGTGATTAGTGTTTCTGCGGCTTGCCTTCTTTGTTGGACCGCCCACGCAATCCCATTACGCACCTTCCAGTGCGGCCTGACCAATTGCCGGCCACGTTGTAAACATCTCGAGCCAATCATTCTCTCCTCTCCGGGAACCTGCCCGTGCTCTCGCCGGGTGCGGTTTCGCCAATTCCCAGCCCCCCCCGCGCTCTCACACACACACACACACACACACACACACACACACACACACACACTCTCTCTCTCTCTCTCTCTCTCTCTCTCTCTCTCTCTCTCTCTCTCTCTCTCTCTCTCTCTCTCTCTCTCTCTCTCTCTCTCTCTCTCTCTGACTGTCCTCAGGGCCTATAGTGTCTGAACGTTGAGCATCGCTTATACTCTTCAAAGAAGTCACTCTGAGCCTTAATTGCGGCCAGCCGTGCAGTAGGGAGGAGGACCACTGCGTGAGCCACGGATATGAATGTAAATGCTCTATTAATATGTTGTGGTGGGCCCTGCTTTATTGCCCCCCCCCCCCCCGTTCGCCTGCATATTTTATTCATGAGCTGCACTGTACCCGGCGAGCGGAATGAAGGGACTCGGGGCTCCGACAACAGTAGAGAGAGGGAGAGAGAGAGAGAGAGAGAGAGAGGGGGGCTGTAAACTTGACTGGGCCTCTATGCCTTGGGGCATACCTGGCTGTTATTGAATGATTGAAGGGGACAGGAAGTGCGAAGAATATACTCCCCGCAAAGCCTTAACACAGAGAACATTTGACGCACCATCCTTATGACCCCGTTTCATAATTATGCTCTTGCAATATGCAAAGGAGGGCGAGGGTGGTGGGGGTGGGGGGGGGACGCGACTCCAAAGCTACATTTCTAAATCTCTCTGATTGCGCTAATTAAATCGCTCCACCGGCGGGTTAAGGGAATGAGATCTTGGCCTTCCACTCCCCGCCGGGGGGGGGGGGGGGGCACTGACGAGTCCGACCCCAAATCCCTGAGTCAATGGGGCCTCGTTATCGACAATGTGTGTGGAATTAAAGGGCCAGTCTGTCTTTAGGCGCACATTGGCCTCCAAACCTCGATTACTGTAAAAGGTTGAAGGAGCGGCGGCGAGAGCAGAATGCAGATGGACTCGCTCTTTCTCCTGATCTCGCATTCTCTCTCATGTCCTTTTCTACAGTATTTCCTTTATCTCTCTACCTCACCTCCCTCTCTCTTGCTCCCACGCTGCGTCTTTCTTCTGCCCCACATCTCTATACCGTACACACATCACCTTTCCCTCCCATAATCCATTGCCTATACCCTCCCCACCACCACCCCCACACACACACCTCTATCTCTGGCATCAATGGTTTATTGTCAATGAAATATTTAGCACTGGAGGGCCTGTGTGGACAGATTTCAGATTTCAAATCACTCGCAGCCAAACAATACTTGAGATGAGAGAGAGAGCCTGGCTCCAGAGACAACCCTTTCTTCTGTTTGCTTGTCGTCTGCCCGTGATTCTGGGTGAGCTAGGCCATGGTTCCCTGTTTTCCGTTTTGTTTATTTATGTTTGATATTTATGTTTGATAGTACCACAATTTAATCATTCGCAATCGCAATCTTCAAGCTTACAATGTGCTGCGATGTGTCGGGAGTTTGCTCTTCCCACTGCTTGCCGTATACGAAGAAGTATACAGGTTTTAGATGTCCCTCTTTTTTTCTCTTTTTACAAATCGAACCCCTGGAGGAATTAATGGCCAGGCATCCTACATTTCATCTAGGATGTGTCATGCCTGTCAATGTGCAAATAACACGCCTGTACACGCAGGGGGGGGGGGGGAAATATCAAAGAAAAAACGAATCAAAAGAAAAGTTGAAACTGTCAGAGGCAATTGTACAAATTACTGTAACGTTGAGCGTGGCTATATAAGCTTCCATGCACGACCATCTCACTGCTCGCCCTCTTTCTACATTAGATTCATTTCATTTTGTGTCAGTTCACTTGGTTCAGCTGAAAAAAGCAGGACATGCTTCTTAATCAATTTTTAGTATCAATGTTGATGGTTATCCGCGTATATCTGAGGTTAAATTAATATCAGATGGGTGCTGGGAGATAGGACGTAAAATTGATATCTTGATATATAGTATACGGGTCACTTATAATTAACCCATTCTGACCTGAGATCAGATCCATCCGAGGTTTCCACTGGACACACACTGGTCTGATTAACCCATTCTGACCTGAGATCAGATTCTAAAAAATGTCAGTCGCTCTTCGATTTTTCAAAAATAGCAGACCTACAAGCTCGTAGCGCGCCACTCGGTGGCGCGCTATGAGCTTGTAGATCTGCTATTTTTCAATAGCTAAAGCATCACATGTGCTAAACACCAAAACGGGTTCCCGGTCAGAATGGGTTAATGGCTTACTTTATCTGCGCTTAATCAATTGCACAACAAAGTGTACCTCCATGCTCACCTCATGTGTGCCTTTAATTATGCACGGACTGACTGAACAACACAGCATTTTAAAGATACTAGAGGTTCGGTCTTCTATATGCAGGCCTCACATCTAGAGTTTGGGCCCTCTCACACCTATGTTGCATTGCGGTCAGATCTGTGACTATATGGACAACCGGATCTCCATGTACAGAAATTCTTATGGGTTTGTTTATGGTTGTGTCTGAGTCATAGTGACAATGGCCATATCGGGTTTGTTTATGGTTATGAGTCGGAGTGACGTGCAGGCCTTGGTTCGCCGACTGGCCACGACCTTAAGTCTTCATGTCTTCATGTTTAAAATGATCTGTCGCGGGGTCACGGTGGCACAGTCGGTACTAGTGCTGTCGCTTCACAGCTATAGAAGGTTCTGGGTTCGATTCCCGCTGGGGACGCTGTTGGCGCTGGGGGCCGTGTTCTCTCCTCCGCGTCATCAGTGCCCATACCCGATGCGGGGTTGGCGAAAGGGCCTTTCTGTGTGGAGTTTGCATGTTCTCCCCGTGTCCCCTAGGGTAGGTACCCTCACAAAAACATGCAGTAATCCTGGTCTCCAAACTACCTCCCCCTGGCCAGCCGGAGTGCCTGATGGAGGGGAAAGGAACTGGTCGGAAATAACTTGTTCCTTCCACGCGCTACGTCCGGCCAGGGAAACTCTCCCCTGTCAGGTGAAAAGAAGCAGCTTGGACTCTACATGCATAGAAGGAAGCATGAGGTCAGTCCACTGCCCCCCCCCCCCCCCCCCCCCCCAGGTTGGCAGAGGAAGTGTAGCGCCCAGAATTACATTAGATAATTGACACTGGGTGAGAAAATGGGTTACAAAATTGTGGGATAAAAAAAAACATAAAAAAATATCTGTCGCTCTGCTTTAAATTTAAAGGTGTAAAATGTACAATGCGGAATAACCTTGGACTCCAAGGTTATGGGAGGAGTTGTTTTCACTAGTGATGCACAATATAATCGGTAGCATAATCGGAATGGGTCATATCGGCCATAAAAATGCCATATCGGTATTGAAACGGTCTCAAAATAATCCAGATTATTTAATCGGTTTTCACCATGCAAAAAAAAAAAAAAAAAGTTAAATATAAATCAAAAGTGTCAAGTAACAAAAGCCAAATCAAATATGATGTACAATCTACATTTAATGTGTGTACTCAGGAGTCATTCAGTTGTGAAAACAGCCACTTGAAAAGAGTATAGGCTATTTATTGAATACTTTATTAACAGGCTTTGGGCTAAGCCCCTAAATACTAGGGCCATGGCTTGTTTCCATTATGGTGCACCAGTTTTCACCAAATAGGCTAATTGTCTTATTCAATTACTAAAGTCAATTGAAAGAAGGAACATCGATATCTCCATATATTGATTTACTGTTTTACCTACTTCTTTTCAACACTTCAATATGATTAATGAGGTATAATGGAATAGTTTTTCCTGACTATACCGTATAGCAAAACGCTTGCTCACGCACGGGTCTCTGTAGAGTATGATCTTCACCTGCTGTGTCTTGAGACAGCTTGTGATTTATCACCGTATAAATAACCCATTCTGACCGGGAACCCATTTTGGTGTTAGCATCATGTTATGCTTTAGCTATTGAAAAATAGCAGATCTACAAGCTCATAGCGCGCCACCGAGTGGCGCGCTACGAGCTTGTAGGTCTGCTATTTTTGAAAAATCGAAGAACGACTGACATTTTTTAGAATCTGATCTCAGGTCAGAATTGGTTAATCAGACCAGTGTGTGTCCAGTGGAAACCTCGTATGAATCTGATCTCAGGTCAGAATGGGATAAATGTGAATGAAAATTGATTGATGACATTCCGTGCCGCAGCGATGTGGAATGAGTTACTGTTTCTAAAGCCATGCCTTTGGAGGGGCAGCAGGGTTCCACACAATGCAGGTCTGAGGATTAGATTGGGTGAGATTAGAGTATCAGAGAGATCAGGCCAGAGTACACTAGAATCTGTATTTCCACAGCAGCAGCAGCAGCGTCGGTGGTTATTTATTACAGTAACAGTAGACCAATACATAATGGAATGCCTCTACCACTCTGGTTCTTATAACTTGTCCCGTGAGGGGGTTCCAGGGGCGCCCCCGAGCTAAATGATTGATAGATATATAGGGACCAAATGGACCCTTACCTCTCTGTAGCTCCGAGAGTGGACAAAATGGAACCAAGTGGATTAGGTTCCATTTGTCAACTCCATTTTGTGCAGTATATTGGGGGTGCCAGTCCGCCAGAGATAATAATAAAAGCAAAAAAATCAAATCAAATGGAGGTCTGTGTGGCCTAACTAACGCATTATTATCAACATGAGAGTTCTTGATATCAAAAAGGTGGGGAAAAATCTCTGTATACACCGACCAATACATAGAGCCTCATGCCTCTTCGCTCATCTTCCACTTTCAGGCGCGGCTCGTATCATGGCTGCTCAGCACTCTAACATGACTGCACGCTCAGCTCTCCCTTGCCCTGGTAATCTCTTTACCGGGTTCCAAAGTCCTCCTCCCTTCGGCTCTCGAATGGTTGATGGCCCTTCCCACTCCAGTCAGAAGGGCACACACTCTCGTCTTTCAGCTCTCTTATAAGAAACATCAATAACTCACACACATTCTCCTAACCCAGCCCACTATTTAGACCCACAGCTTTTCTCTCCTCAACTCCTAGACTCATGTCACTGTGACTTGCACGTTACTGTATGTTATATACCCTTTTATCGTGTTGCCAGAGCACCCAGGTTTTGACCTTGTAATGTAACCATTTAACATTGCTTTGCTTGTGGGGCCGGTGATTTACGGATTGAAGCCTGCTCTGCCGCCCACTGAACATGGCTCTAGATAAGAATGTCAGCTAAGTCCCTTCACTGCAATATGTAAGTATAGTACTCTACAGAGACGCATGGGGCTCCAGTCCAAAGCAGACAACAAAAACAAACGTTGCTGCTGCTGTCGAGGTGACCTCTCTGTCATTGTTCAGTGGCTTGGCAAAGGTGGTCTTTGCAGCGCTAGACAAGGCTGGTGCATTTCAAACACACCTCAACCCCCACCACTACCAGGGCTGGATACATGTATACTATATTGGAGGCATATACACCCGGGGGTTAGGCACACACTGTGCCGGCTCGATACGAGGTTAAATGCGAGCTTGACCCATTGAGTTAGCTACCTGAGCTTTGTTATGGAACACACACATGGGGATAATGCACTAACACAATAACCTATACTGCCGGCGCTGTTGCGAGGTGGTCAGTGTGCTTGTTAATATCGACGGAGGATTAGCCACGGCGAAGGTGAGGAGGGCTCCGTGGCATGCAGCGGCTGGATGAGAAGATGGAGTAGGTTGATGGTGACCTATACGCTGAACGGGTGAAATAACTTCCACTAGAAAATGGAGAGGAGAGACCTCTTTTACCGCGTGCACTCACTCACTCCAAAGAGATGCTAATGGCGTCCCGCGGTTCAGTGTGGCCTGTACCTTCACCTGTAACCTTCACCGTGTTTTTAAACACATTTTCAATTCAGTTGCTCGGGCAGTGGTGGAAAGTAACCAAGTGAATTTACTCGAGTGCTGTGCACTTAAAAGGACCACTTCACCCATCTCCGACCTATCGTCACATAATTGGGGCTCCTCGTTGTTTCCATTGCTGTCTACTCACTCTGTGCCTCGGAGGAGGGCTGTGGACACAGAAACCGGCCCATACCACATTCTTTTTCGTTTTCATGAATTCATCATGCTATAACGTTCCAGGAAAAGTATAATAGAAAAAAATCACACCTGTGTGAAGTGTGGGGCGATCTTATCATCATCATCATACAAAATCTCATTCCGGCCTATCCGAATTTACGTCCTCACCTTCGTCTTCAATGTTTGTGTTACACAATGTGTTTATGCACGAACACTAAACATTGTCCATTCATTGTCAATGGGATTTAATGTTTGTGTTGTAATAGGACAACGTTTGTGTTATACCAAAGCTGGACATACGTAGGCCCTCACAAAACATGAAAACGTTTGATAACCATTTGTATTGCCGTGCCATGCCGTGTATAGGCAACATGAACAAAAGGCAGGGTCTTAATGGGCTGAGAGGTACATCAGCCGACTGACTGAGACAAATGAAGTGCTGACCTTTTAGCCGTTTGGTCCATTCAAGCCACTGCTGACAGTGTGTTTAATAATGGTGCTTCCCCGAGACCCCAGCCGTTCCTCCCAGGAGCGCTTTGTGGTCTGGTGGTTGGACCGACGCTGACCTTTTAACCCATTCTGACCTGAGATCAGATTCATACGAGGTTTCCACTGGACACACACTGGTCTGATGAACCCATTCTGACCTGAGATCAGATTCTAAAAATGTCAGTCGTTCTTCGAATTTTCAAAAAATAGCAGACCTACAAGCTCGTAGCGCGCCACTCGGTGGCGCGCTATGAGCTTGTAGATCTGCTATTTTTCAATAGCTAAAGCACGACATGATGCCAACACCGAAATGGGTTCCCGGTCAGAATGGGTTAATCATCTGGGGGGAGGTCTTTTGCTGGGTTAGAGTTTAGATTTGCTGGGAAGGCTGGAGTGGTAAATCCATGCTACTGCGTTTGATATTTTAATCACCGGTGGGGATATGTTTCATCCCTGCTTCTCGCCCAGACTATAACGGTATAAGACACACATGCATTTCCGTTTGGGGAAATGAAGAGTCTCATTATGGTGATTTCACAGTTTAAACAATGTCCACATTAACAGCGTCATTTTTGTTTTAACACATTAATCGCCTTTTTTCTTTTTTTACCCTGGTGAAGAATTACACATGAGGCTTGTCTAAATAAATACCCACATTAAACCATTATTTCACAGCGGGATCATTTTACCACCTGGGGTTTATTACAGAGATATTATGCAGGACACGTTGGATGTAGGATACGACGTTTTTGGGCGCTAACGTTATACATGAACGCAACTCAAGTTATGGCGCTCGGAAACATCCGTATACTGTGCAAAGAGACTGACAGACGTTTATAGAATGTAGTTTGTGCCTGCCTGCATGCAGCCACAAAGGCAACAAACAACATTCTATGAATGAATTAAAGCAAACATGCATGTGTGTCAACTGCCTTGTGTGAGCCTTGCCCACATCCCCTCCCGCCACTGAAAATCACTTGCAGAACACCGCTGCGATTGTAGACGCTGTGGTGCGTCTACGTGTCTGCGTTCGTGCGTGTGTGTGTGTGTGTGTGCGTCGTGTGTGTGTGTGCGTGTGCGTGTGTGTGTGTGTAATGTATAATAATAATTACATTTGCATGCACCCTGCTCCGTATACAACACACACAATGCACTGCTTTTCAGTAACGTTTGAGCCCAACAATGTGATTTATTTGTGATCGCAAAAGTTTTGTCTGTAAATATATCAAAGATGCGATTTCCTTCCATCCATTTATAATGAATACATAGCCTTGGGCCTGGAAGAGAGGGTCCCCCCAACCTTCTTAGAGTGTTTCAACCCTTACATTTGTCCTATAGCGATCAAGTTTCTCTTCCTCCCCTCCTTTCGGGAGACTCTGGAGGGTATTGCTGCTCATTTGTACAAGGCTTGCTTTGGTGCCCTCTTGCGAGTGCTCCAACAGGGGTTGCTTCTGGCCCCTGTTACCCCGCCAGTCTTTTCTGGAGGTCAGCTGTCTCTCCCATAGATATAAAAAAAAAATAGATGCCTCATTGGTCGCAGCGGTTCGTTGGAGTGACCCGTCTCCGACGAGAGGAGGATGTCAAGCGGAAGTGCTGAAGGCATGTCTTTTCCGGGGACTTCCGATTCATTGCCAAAGCAAGTGCCGTTGGGCCTTTGATTGGCCTATACGAATGTCCCCCTTCGACAGCCGACAGCCCTTATATATTTGGAACCACCACTAGGTGGCAGGGATTAATGTCATTTTTCATCATCATCATTTATTTAACTCACGACCATGATCACATGCGGTTTGGAGCACAGGTTCATAAAAGTATACAATCGGAAGTATACAATATACATTACAGATTACACGATATACATAGACATATCGGAAGGCTTTCCCTATTTGTACAGTGGAAGAAAAGCACCCAATTTATAGATTACTTTTTGTTTTTTCAGATTTTAGTAATGCAATTAATTTAAACATAGAAGCGTGGGTAAAAAAAATAAAGTGGCAGGTATTTTTGCCTGAAATTCATAATGCCAGTATTCTTGCATTCCAACAAAACATGGTACTCATCTCCAATTCTGGCATCATTACACAGGTTACAAATCCTCTGACTTCTTTCCAATCCTTTATATCTACCGATGACTCTCATCTATTCTCGTAAAGTCTCCTATCTCTCGCCACAAACCTAATTTCAGAACAGCCGTTGCCTTGACCCCTCTCTCTCCCGACCTTTGAATCCATTAGTTCCTGGTCGACCACAATGTCAGGTGCACCATTAGGTGTGTAACACATGCATAATGATACCTCTTTAACCCATTCTGACCGGGAACCCATTTCGGTGTTAGCATCATGTTATGCTTTAGCTATTGAAAAATAGCAGATCTACAAGCTCATAGCGCGCCACCGAGTGGCGCGCTACGAGCTTGTAGGTCTGCTATTTTTGAAAAATCTAAAGAACGACTGACATTTTTAGAATCTGATCTCGGTCAGAATGGGTTAATCATCAGACCAGTGTGTGTCCAGTGGAAACCTCGTATGAATCTGATCTCAGGTCAGAATGGGTTAAAGACACCCCGCTGCTTTGCGGAGCGCCGATTGGGCGCTGCAGCTTTAGTATACTCTCCTCCCCCTGGGGACAAGTTTGCATTCATCAATCTCTCTCTCTCTGTCTCTCTCTCTCTCTCTCTCTCTCTCTCTCTCTCTGTCTCTCTCTCTCTCTGTCTCTCT